>NC_057767.1:22446663-22712881 GCF_010389155.1 Erigeron canadensis | reverse complement strand
TTTGAGGATCTTATCTTGAGATTTCAACATCTTCTTGCGAGTTACCATTTTTGATCTTAAGTACTCCTACTGAGATGTTGATATTCTTGGATGGTCTGGCCGAAAGCTTATAAAGAATTTCGTCGGATTCAAGAAAGAGCTGATTATGCATCTCCTCGTATAGATGGTGTTATATCCACATAAGAACAGAGAAATGAAGGATAAGGCAAGGATCACAAGACAACTTCACACAAGATCCATCTCTTTATCATGCCACTATGAAGAATCCTACCTGATATTAATGCATTCTTTTCTGGGTTGGTTCTTCTGGCACGAAAGAGGGTCTAATTGTGTTTTGGATGGAGATGATTCTGTATGGTTTCATGGCTTCTGATGCTGGTTTCAAGGCTCAAAGACAAATGAGAATGCCAAGCCAGGAAATATGTCGTTTGGTAACATTTCATCTACTTCTGCTGGTTACAATCTATGCCTATGGATATGATCTGCTGGAGGAAGGATGATGTTTTTGCCGCAATGTTGCTGCACATGAAGCTTTTGTTGTGCTGGAGGATCACGGATCCAACACTCATTGATGAAGATTATGACCAATAGATCCAGATGATGTTCAAGAAATGGATCTGAAATGGAATTTGGCGATGATCACCAGAGAGTGCAACGGTTTATGCAACGAACCGTTCCACAGCTTATTGGGGTACTCAGGCTTTGACAAGTCAAAGGTTAAGTTCTATAATTGCGATGGCTTTGGACATTTTGCCAAAGAATGTCAACGACCAAAGAGATGTCAACATTACCCCTACTCGTCAAGATAGAGGTGGTAATCGTCCTTTTAATCCGAATGCTGGTAGAGCTCTCTTGTTGACTGATGATACTACTGAAATAGCATTACAAGGCTATTGTACTGCTCAACCTGATGGTTCTTATGTCTGGATCTTCCACAAGATGACTAATAATGCTTATTTGGCCGAAATAGTTGATGATATGGCTCAAATAGCAGATTCTGTTGAGGATTTCTTGGACACCTCAGTTTACCATAGTGATGATCATCTGTATGAAATGCTCAAAGCTCGAACTTGAATCTTCTACTCAGGTATATGACACTGAGTCTGAGTCGATGAAGAGTTGAGTTGCTGATCGAAAGATCTATAGAGGTGAAACGCTGCTGAGAACAAAGACGATTCTGCTACTGAAAAGGCTGAAAAGACGATTGAAGAGCAGATGAAAGAGTATGAAATTCCAAAGGCATGAGTGTGGATGACTTTGTCGCGTATTGGCAGACTGCAAAGAAGCAGATCACAGGTATCTTACTCTCTTCGTACTATGTTCATGTTTGCAAAATTGTTAATCGATGTTTTGATGAAATTGAACAAAAGAATGACTAATTAAGCATTTAGATCTGTTGTTAATGCTTCCATGAAGAAAGAGATAAATTGATTAAAAAGATTAACTGTCACTGATAGAGAAAAATTTTAAAGAATAGGATTAAATCTTTAGAGTCTGACATTAATGCTATGAAAGACAAGTTAAACATGCTTTGGCTGTAGAAAGAGTAGTGGTGAAGCTTATGCATTATTAGCTAAAAGTGTTCTACTATTGAGAAAGAACTGGCTGATGCTAGAATAAAATAGGGACTTACAAGCTAAGGTTGATTCAGCTAGACAGGATGAGCTTTTGATGCATATGCAAAATTTGGGGACTCCCTCTAAGAGTTCTGACTCTGCTAAGGTTTCTTACAATAGCATGCCTCCTCCTTTCAACAATAATTATACTCCTGTAGAACCTAATATCCCGGAAGTCCTACTTCACCTAGTGTTGATGTTGGTAATCTCAAGACTCGTCTCCTAAGCCTACTTTGACTGAGGAGACAGCAGCATCTAAAGGAGTTTCTTCTCCACTACCAAGGAAGAGAAATTGAAAGGTGTCGTCCTAGATTCGTCCACTTCTTATGGTCAAACAGACAGTATTACTCACTTTACACTTCGTAAGAGTAGTAGGGTCTACACTGAGTTAGAATTTCCGTTATCATCAATTGACCCTAAGAGGATTGATAAAGTCTGGGATGTTGATATTAAGGATATGAAGAGATTAGTCAGTTGCGTCAAACTCCTTTACCTAAGCAGTCTAGGGATAGTCAATCTGAAGATGATTAGTTGTTAATGTCGAAGCAACTAAGGCTTTGAAGCATATCTTAATGCCTGCTCGCAAGAAGTCCCCAGTAAGTCCAGGATATCACCGACCAAACGAGACCATAAGGATCCTAGTAAACCAAGTAAATCACAGGACTCTAGTGAACTGTAAGTACCAATAATAAGATACAAAGAAAAAAACTAAGGTCCCTCTCTTGTTTGCTTGTCATGAAAAGGTCATGTTTACAGTGTATGTCTAATCGACCTCGGAGATTGGGTTCTCCTTCAAAGTTTCCACCTCGGAAGGAAAAAGGGGTTGGGTAATGATAAACAGGTTTATAGACTAAAGAAGTTCAATCTTCCCAAACCCGTTTACTATACCTCAACGACGTGAATCTCCACCAAAAGGTTCTTCTCCTATGGGACAAAGATTCACTACCCTCAGTGGGAGTTCGAGTCAGTCACAAACATCTCCAAGTCGTAATTCATTTATAACCGACTTCATCGAGTGTTAGACCCTCTTTGGCCTTCATTCCCAAGACCTTCTCCAACGAACGGTCAGACGTCTTCTCCAGTGAGAAGACAAGTTGAGAATCAAGTCTCACCCACGGCTTCTAGCAATGGATATTGGACTGAACTGATTCTCAAGGATGAGAAGGACGACCCAAACCTATGAAGGTTTGGTCCCCAATGATACTAATATTTCTCATTTTATGTGCAGGGAGTTCCTAGGAAACCTATTCATTTGTGGTACCTTGACATGGATGCTCCAGGCACATGACAGGGGACAGAAGCTCTTGTCCAATTATACTGGTATAAATGGTCATATGTTAGTTTTGCTGGTTCCAAGGGCGGCAACATCACCGGTCAAGGAGATGTCGTCAATGGACAACTAACTCTAGAAAGAGTTAACTATGTGGAACAACTTACTCACAATCTAATGAGTGTCTCACAGATCTGTGATAAGGGCAACAATGTTCATTTCACAAAAGGAGGCATACATCTTGAAGCCGGGTTTTGTTATTCCAGAAGAATGGATTATGCTCAAAGCTCCTAGGAAGAGAGACATCTATGGTTTAATTTTAGGTGTTGATAATCCAAAGGAGCCCCTTTGTTTGTTGAGCAAGCAATGAGTCTGAATCTCTCATATGGCATCGTAGAATGGGACATATCAACTTTCGGAAGATGAATGAACTTATCAGTCTTGGTTTAGTTGATGGTGTGCCTGTTAAGAAGTTTGGGATGGAAGATAAGTGTGTACCGTGTTTTGAAAGGGAAGCAACATAAATCCGCATAAATCCAAAGTACTCAACTCTATTTCCAAACCATTCGAATTACTTCATATGGATCTCTTTGGTTCTGTGAACAACGAAGCATTGGAGGGATGTCTTACTGTTTAGTGATCACTGATGATTACTCGAGGTACTCATAAGTATTTTTTCTGAAGACCAAGGATGAGACTGCCGAACGATTTATGGATTTTGTCAAGCAAGTTGAAAATGTCCATGGAGTCAAAGTTAAGAGAATCAGGAGTGACAATGGTACTGAATTCAAGAATAATACTATTACTGTATTTTGCTTGACCAAAGGAATTCAACATCAGTACAGTGCACCATATGAGCCACAACAGAATGGAGTGCTGAACGAAGAAAGGACGTTATTGAGACAGCCAGGACGATGCTTGCTGATTCAGGGCTTCCTATTACTTTCTGGGAGAGGCAGTGAACACAGCTTGTCACATTCTGAATCGGGTTTTGACAGTTAAATGGTTTAAGAAGACTGTTATGAACTATTGCACAACAAAAGCCCAATTTACAGAATGTTGAGCCTTTCGGTGTTCCGTGCACTTTTCTTAAAACTCTTCCTCAAGGGAAATTTGAACCTAAATCTGAGGAGCGTTTCTTTTTGGGCTATGTTCCAAGTACACCGATTAGGCGAGTGTACAATCAAAGACTGGCAAAGTAGATCTTGGTACAAATGTCGTATTGTCAGTCACAAACCTGCTGTACACCTTGGTCCTGCTAATCATTTGATTATGATGGTGTCTTCACTTCTTTTCGTGGTCCTGTTTCTTTTGCAGGTGTTCCAACAGTGGAGGATGTCGTTACTCTTCATGATCCTCTGGATGGTGGACCGGTTTCTGGTTCTTCTTCTGGTTCCTCACCAATAGTTGAGCCTACCTCTGCATCTGGAGAATCTAGTGGGACAAGAGTAGCAGATTCAACCTTAGAGCCTGCTCCTATAGTTCCTACTGATCCTTTGCATGTACCTCTACCTGATTCTCCTTTCTATGATACTGATGACACGGAAGGTGAAATTCAGGAGGAGCCTAACACTCCAGATTACAAAACTCCAGAGCAACATGTGCAGACGAATTTGGGAGATGATCTTTCTGTCGATAAGGTTCCTCAAACCAGAGTCCACAAGATCATCCAGTCAAGCAAATCATTGGTGATGCTTCTGCCTCTGTTCGCACGAGGAATCAATCTAAGCAACCATCGTGTATGTTTGCTGAAGTTAAGGATACTGGGGCAATTACTTGGTACTTGTATTACTGCTTTATCTCTCAGGTTGAGCCTAAGAATGTTGGAATAACTCTTAAGGAACCATCATGGTTGAGGCGATGCAAGAAGAATTGGCTCAGTTTCGAAAGCTTGAGGTATGGAAGTTAGTTGACTTACCTCCGGGTGAATCTCCTTTAACAACGCGTTGGGTTTTTCATTGTAAACGCGATGACAGAGGTGTAGTCACTCGAAATAAGGCTCGATTGGTGGTTAGAGGATTTGAGCAACAAGAAGGTTTTGATTACGATGAGACATTTGCACCTGTAGCTAGACTTGAAGCTATTCGATTATTCTGGCATATGCTAGTTATAAGGGTATTAAGGTGTATCAGCTTGATGTAAAGAGTGCCTTCTTGTATGGTGATATTAAAGAAAAGTGTATGTCGAACAACCTGCCGGGTTTGAGGATCCAGACTTTCCTAATAAAGTATATCGTCTCGATAAAGCTTTATATGGTTTACATCAG
Organism: Erigeron canadensis; assembly: GCF_010389155.1. Classification (NCBI taxonomy): domain Eukaryota; kingdom Viridiplantae; phylum Streptophyta; class Magnoliopsida; order Asterales; family Asteraceae; genus Erigeron; species Erigeron canadensis. Next base: position 22,707,729 of record NC_057767.1, on the reverse strand, counting down.
GCTCCTCGATCGTGGTATGAAAAATTGTCAACACATTTGAAGAAAGTGGTTTTACCAGAGGTTCTATAGACAGCACGTTGTTTATTAAATGGAAAGGGAAGGACTACTTGCTTGTACAGGTCTATGTCATGACATCATTTTTGGTTCATCTGCTGACATAATGTGCAAGGAATTTGAACAGCATGAAGGCTCAGTTTGAGATGAGTGCTATGGGAGAATTAACCTTCTTCCTTGGCCTACAGGTGGATCAACTGAAAGATGGTTTCTTTATACATCAGACCAAGTATGTTAAAGATTTGCTTACTAGGTTTCGCATGTCTGATGCTAAGGATGCTGTTACTCCCATTAAGACTAATCATGGGTTGTGTCCTGATAAGCCTAATGATCCATCTGTCGATGCCACTCAATATCGAGCTATCATTGGATCCTTGATGTATCTGACAGCCTCACGTCCAGATATTACCTTTGCTATTTCTATGTGTGCTAGATATCAGGCTAATCCGAAAGAGTCTCACTTGAAAGCTGCAAAAAGAATCCTTCATTATGTGAAAGCCAAGCCTCGTCTAGGTCTTTGGTATCCCATGTATGGTTCTTTTGACTTTGTAGCTTATACTGATTTGGATTTTGGTGGTGACAACTCGATAGGAAATCAACGTCAGGTGGATGTCAGCTTTTAGGGGGAGAATTGTATCGTGGCAGTGCAAAAAGCAGACATCTGTTGCACAGTCATCCTGTGAAGCAGAGTACATTGCTGCTGGATATTGCTGTTCTCAGGTGCTTTGGATATAGCAACACTGCGCGATTATGGTATGAATATCTCTAATACTCCTATTTGTATTGATAATAAGTCTGCCATAGATATTACCAAGAATCCGAAAAACTTTAAAGTCACCAAGCACATAGATATAAAGCATCATTCATACGTGACTGTTTTGAGAAAAAGCTCATTCATTTAGAAAAGGTTATTACTGATGATAATCTTGCTGATTTATACACTAAAGCTTTTGATGGACCTCGTCTTGAGTTGTTATTTCAACTCAATGGTATGAAGAATGCCGAGTAGTTTCTCTCAAAGAACTTAAATGTATTTTTCGTGTCTTTGTAGTATAAGTTGTACATAGATAGTGTCATAAAAATACAAAAAGAGTTGTCTTAGTATAAGTTTGTATATATCTAGTGTCAAGAAAAATTCAAAAACATTGAAAAATCGAAAATCCAAAAAATATGAATAAAGTAAGGTTACTACGCTAAATGACAAGAAGTGACGATACTTTAGCTTTTAAGCCTGCTTAATCGTAATATAACTGCTTAGTTCAGTGATTACAATTTGGGATATATCGGTAGACACAAAGTACCAAGGTTTCCTTTAATCTGAACTTAAATGATATAATGTTCTTGTGGGAAACATATTCAGATATATGGCTGAGATTGCTTGCTTTTCAGTAATGAATTGATCTAGTCCTTAAATTTTGTGAAAGATCTAGCATTACTATAAGATTTGTTCAATGAATAGGCACGAACCTCTACCAATCATGAACATAAAAGTAAATGTGATATTGTTATGCAAATCAATTATATGCAAATTAAGGGGCTAATGTGGTCTTTGAGATTCGGACAAGTATGTCCTCGGGGTATCTTTGTATACCTAGCCTACCTAAAGCTTTCAACTTGGGATAGGTTTTCAGAAAGTTCGCTACATGGATCTCATAGAAAATCACGGGTTCCTTATAAATCATGAAATGCAGAAGCATATATGTGAAATCACAAAGTAATTCAATTCAGTTATCCACAAAGTGTCTCATGATTGGTTAAGGATGTTCTTGAATATATTGAACACTTTTTATCTTAAGTGCTTGTATCGATTACGAAAGTATATCTGAATGTGGGTTACATAAGTTCGCAAACTATTCAAATGGCATATTAGGCTACTCGGGTTACATGGTGACTGTCCTTGGCCAGGGTATGTCGAAAGTGTCATAACTCAATGGAAACTGGATGTACCGAATGTTTAAGAGGACAAACATACCGGTAATTGCTGTTGGGTCACGGTTCAGAACTTATAATAAGAGAATTAGTTCTCACCCGCAGGCTTATGTAACATGCTAAACTGATCTAATCAGCAGTAATCATGCTTAATGTGAATAATGTATTAAGTCTAGTTAATTAGAATTTAGATTAGTTTATTATTCTGCAATTTTTATTCTGTGTTATTTTTCTTTTTAATTGAGTCAAAATAGTATTTTTATAAGTTCTTATTGCACGAGAGATCCTATTCAAATTCTGAGTATAATTTTTTTTTTTCTGAATTCCTTCATGTGAATTTTTAATGAGGTTGTGTAGACTGTTTACAAAGAAGATTTTCTAATATGGACATTAATTTGTTTAAGTTTAGAAAATGATCTTTTCAAGTGTTATGTGAAATGTCAAAGTTATTTGAAATCTCACAATTTTCACTTGTCACCAAGTTATTAATCGGGTTTGTTTAAGTTTGTGTGGTGACATTTTAGGGTTTGACAAGAAATGACCTCCCTTGATCTTTTGTTAGATTTTTAGTTATTTCATATTTGTTAACCCTGATTGAGTATGATTGTAACTTGAATTTTCTGCATTATACTGTTTTGTTCTCAATGCATTGATGAGTTCTGTGGTAAGTGTGCAGTGTTCAGGTTAAGAAGATAACGTTGGAATGCTGACTTCTGTTACTGCATTGTTATTTACATGGATGATATCACTACGATAAGATCCTTGGTGTGTAGTGATAATATTTGTGATGCAGATTAGAGCATGTGAAGGATGAATACATGAACTGGTTTTTGGAATAGTTATTTATTTATGATTCATGTATTTAATGAAAATAATCAAATTTGATATTAGTTTCTTTTGAATTTCATGCTGTGATTTATGACATACTTTTGGAAACTTTACTAAGTTCTTCAGTGACTTTCTGTTGGATAGTTCATTGTTTGTTAAGTTTTGTAGACGGCATCTAGTATGGGACTTAAGTGTTTCAAGATGGTTTGCCGTCATGCATATCTATGATCAACGGAAGTTCTCGGTGTCATAATCGTCATTGGTAATGAGGTTCATATTTAAATTGATTATTTTCAGGTTTGTTTATGGTTAGTGTTTAAACCATGGGTTTTCATTTAAGATTATAATGTTCGGTTATCTACTTACATTATGATTATGAATTTGGGTGCTAAGCACGTTTTTTTTAGTACACGGCATGAACAGGTTGCTATCTAACGAGTTTTTGCTATGTACAGATTGTGATAAAGGGTTGTGTTTTGGAAGATTGCTTCGTTAGGTGTTAATTTAGATTTAATTCTTACGAACTTAAGACCTATTTTCGTTTAGTTATTGCTTACGAATTTAGCTTCTATCTTCGTTCTGTCTACTTAACGAATTTATTGGTTATCTTCGTTCAGACTTATTTTGCGAAATTAAGAATTAGGGTTTTTCCGATTAGGGTTGTTTCAAATTAGGGTTTTTCAAGTTAGGGTTTTTCAATTCTGCAATCCATTTATCATGATTATTTATATTTGTTTCGATATTGTGATTGGTTTTGCAGAAATGGCTCTCGCTCCTCGTCAATTTGTGAAAAAGCACAATCTTGCACTGAACCTAGATCCAGATCAACATAACTGCGAACATTTTCATGAAATGTTCAACTACACTGCTCGCTCGCGATTATCTTTTGCTTTTTGTGATTCGCCGAGACTGATTCAGCTGTATATTGATTCCTTCTGGTCTACTGCTCATGAAGTTATGGTTGATGGCCAAGGTTTTGTACGAGCAACTGTTGCAGGCACAACATTTGATTTCAATGCTGAGTCGCTCCGCACTATTTTGCATCTAGGAGCAGAACCAGACGTAGAAGAAGAGGACGATGTTGAAATGACTTACGAGTTTGAACTCCTTCTTCGCTGTTTTCAGAGAATGGTATTTGTTGGCCATGTCAAACTTCCTTTTGACAAGAGTGGTTTTCAGGTAAGATGGAGGTATCTGGCGTATGCATTGCTCGTCTGTTTGAGCAATCGCAAGGCTGGCTTTGATCAACTATCTGCACAGATTGCGTCGTAGATGGTTGCTTTGGTATATAATCGCCCTTATCCTTTCTCCCGATATTTTTATCAAGAGTTTGTTGATCAGATTAATGCTAGGGGGAGAAAGCGATTTCTTCTGTATCCTCGATTTGTGATGGCTATAGTTAGACATTTTTGTCCAGACTTAGAATATGACCAAGGTCCTCGCTACGTTCTTCATTCTTGGCCTTCGCGTCTTTTTGCTGATCTTGAGGCAAATACGAGTAATGTGGCTGGTCTCCATGATCCACCACTTTTTGGTCACCTAATTAATCCAAACTATCAATCTCGTCTTGAGAATGATATGTTTGTGGATGCTGCTGATGACGATTCTGATTCTGGTTCTTCTGCGAGTTCCGGGGATGATGTTGAGAGTTCTGGGGATGAGTCTGCTGATTCGGATGTTGGAAATGATGATGACGATGTTGCTAGTTCCGACGGTTCTGCTGCTACAACTGCGACAGACACAGATGATTCTGTTGCTGCTGAACGTCGAACTAAGATGATTCATGATATTGCGGCTGCTTCTGAAAGCGATCATTCGCATCAGTCGTTTGATCAAGCGGTTGTGTTGTTTCACAGAGAACGCAGAAGCAAAGCTTGTTACGCTGTTCCAGCAATTTCAGATTTCGCTAACTCTATTCCTGCTGCTGAGATTGATCCTAATGTTGCAGCTCAGCATGATTCTGAATTGCGAGAGATCTTTGAAGATATGGAAGACCCTGTGAACAGAGAAAGTTCGGTTACTCCGGTGAAGAGGCAAGGGAGTATTGATCTTCAATATACCAGAATTAAGCGTCGACGTGTTGTTGAAGCTTCTTCTGTAGCAATGCCTGCTCCTCCAAGCCCGACTGCTGCTGTTGCTCCTGTTCTTAGATGTCGTGTTGATCTTTTGGAGACCAGGGTTCGCACTTTGGAGTCTGAACTCACTGAGACTCGCGCTGCCTTAACATTTTTGATCAACTAGGTCAAGAATCAAGGGGGAGAAGTTCCTGAAGAGGTCTGCAGATTGTCAGCGGTTTAACCACGACGTCAGAATGACGATGATGATGCTGATAATGCTGCTGAAAGGAATGTTTCTCGCCCAGTTGAAGATAGAGGAAAGGGTGCAGCGATCGAGGGGGAGACAGGAGGTAATACTTCTCAGCAAGGTGCTTCTGGTTCTGGTGCTGGTCCTTCTGGTGCTCCTCGTGATTCAGGTTTCTAATTTTGTCTATGATAAAGATTGTTAGATAGAATGTATAATTGATTGTGTGTAATAAGTTATGACATTTTATGTAATGAAAATGTAATTTATCTTATTTTAATACAAGTACATTTCATCTTTATTATAATTATCATATTTCATCTTTATTATAATTATCATGATTATCATATTTCATCTTTATTATAATTATCATGATTATTCTTTTATTCTGGTGTTCATTTTGTGTAAATTTAAATAGATGATCCAGATTATACAGATTTATTCTTTGATGGTGATGAGCTCGAGGAAGGCGAATTTGTCCCTGAACCAAATCTAGATATATTCAAGAAGCCTTATGGGTTTGACGAAGTATGGGACTCAATTCCTGAAGATCCGTTGATTGATGAGAATAGAGTGCTAGATCAGCAGAGATCAGATGTTAGAGAAAGAATGCTTCAAGTCCCATTCAGTAGCCTAACTCAAGTTCTACATTTTGTTGTGTATGCTAAGAATGGTGATGTGTCGATTCCATCTGAATATGAGATTAATGTGACAAGACCATTCAATTCAAATGATTTTCCAGTTTCTCTCAGAGATGATGATTCATTACATATTGTTGATCGACGTGTTCCCGAGAAAAGAGTAAATGATTGGATAGTACATAGGGAAACGTGGAAACCGAATTTGTATTGGACTCATATCTCAGATAAAGATGCTGCAAAGTACAAGACAATCATCTGGAGTTGGTTTTATGATGATGAATTGAAGTTGTTTGTGCTTAAAAGACCAGAGGGTTGTCAGTACTTAGCATGGTGTGAGAGACATTTCAGAAGTTTGTGTGAAGAAGATTTACATGAGCTTGGAAATAACTGGATTATCAATCTAAGCGATGATGGCTTAGCTGATGTGGTTGGTAAGAATCTCAGAAAAGATTTCTGGTTAAGGAAGAATATGAAAGATTCTGATAAACCACAGTTTAAGATCGAGCCAAGATCGAAGAAAAGAGTGGTCAAACCAGATAAAACAGTTGAGTTTGTTCAACATGATATTAAATGCATGATCAAGGTCCCTGCCAAGAAATGGGCACAAGATGTCTTGGACAAGATGGATAATTGGGAAATTGATCGAAATTCTGGTGAAGCCAAGAGGTATGCAGATTTAAAGAAGCAGATTTTGTTGAGAAGAGTTTATGATCCGATGCAGCTGGTGAACTTCTCGAGAAATGATCTGAGAAAGCTGTACGATACAGAGTGTTCGTTTTTGCCATTTTGGAAGCATGAAGAAAGTAGATATCGTAAGATACTTCAGCTCTGCTTACATGAAGATATTCATGCAAATAGCAAAAGATTGTTGTTTGATGAATGATCAGATTTTGAAGACTAAGAAATCGAAGGTGCTGCTGTCAAGGGGGAGTTTGTTGATGTACGTTGATGTGACAACAGAAACTTAGATTTGATATGTCGTTTAGATTGAGACATTATGTTAATTTATGTCGTATCTATATATGTAATTGATAGATTATGGACTTTATGTTTTGGTAATGATCGATTCCATGTTTTGGTGTTATATATATGTGTGTTATGTATGATGTTTGTTGTGTGATATACAAGTACAAACATAATATGTGTTAGGAATCCTTAAGATGAAATACTTGGGAATATAACTAAGTCTTGTATCTAACGAAGATAAGGTATATCTTCGTTAGAGGCAAACGAAGATAAACTTCGTTTGGTACAAACGAAGATTAACTTCGTTACATGGGCTGGGCAGCTAAGTTCGTAAGAACAAAGCCCAGCAAGCCCAGTTCGACTCTAAACATATATATACGAATGAATACTCTAAAACAGACAGACGTTCGACATACAAGTATACCAGACACCTAAGTTCGTTCTATATCTTATAGAAACGAAGATAGCATAATACGGCTGATTATTTACTTGATAATTAGCGATATACCAGTTTACTAATCAAACTAGTTATCTCATGAGGATTCCGCACTCACGATATAATCATAGACGATCTCGAGAGCGATCTATAGCTATCGAGGGACTCACACAAAGTATGCAAGTTTCAAAGGTACATTTATGGACTAAAGCAAGCATCAAGAAGTTTAGTGTCGTTCAAAATCCCGATGAGCCATGTGTATATCGCAAAGCTAGTGGAAGTAATGTTACTTTCCTTGTCTTATATGTTGATGACATATTGATCATAGGAAAACACATTCCAATGTTGCAAGATGTTAAATCCCATCTTGGAAAGTGTTTTGCCATGAAAGATTTAGGAGAAGCGACATTTATTCTTGGAATCAAGATCTACCGAGATAGATCAAAGCGGTTGTTTAGATTAAGTCAAAATGCTTATATTGATAAGGATCTTGAAGCGTTTCAAGATTGAGAATTCTAAGAGTGGTTTCATTCTCATGCAAGAAAGACTTAACTTATCTAGCAAGAACAATGCTTCTACACCTAATGAGGTGGAGCGTATGCAAGGAGTTCCTTATGCTTCGGCGGTGGGATTTATTATGTATGCGGTAAGATGTACTAGACCTAATATTGCGTTCGCGCAAAATATAGTTAGCCACTATCAGAAAAATTCTGGAAAGGATCATTGGATTGCTGTAAATAATATTCTTAAGTACATGTGTGCTACTAAAGAATTATTCTTGGTGTATGTTTGAAATCCCGATCCAAAATTCAAAGTGAATAGATACTGTGATGTTGAATTTCAGACTGATAAATAGGATTCAAAATATCAGTCGGGATACATCTTCATTATTTAAATGAAGGCACGGTGGAATGCTATGAGCTAAAAGCAAACCACAGTTGCCATGTCTGCAACAGAGTCTGAATACATTGTCGCCTCAGAAGCCGCAATGAAAGCAGTCTGGATAAGGAAGTTCATTAGCGGGCTTGACGTGATCCCCTCGAGTGATTTACCCACTAATATGTACTGTGATAACACTGGTGCATTAATCATTGCCAACGAGCCCGGAGCTTAGAAAGGTACCAGACATTGTGCTAGAAGATATCACTATGTTCGTGAGCAGATCGGACTAGGAGAAATCAAATTACTCAAAGTTCACACAGATTTTAACTTAGCTGATCCTTTCACAAAAGCTTTGGCTAGGCCCAAGCTTGAAAGGTATGCCGAGGGCATAGGACTTAAATTAGCTAGTTATTTCATGTAAATCTGTTGTTTCGGTATTTGGATAAGGGATGTTAAACAATTTATATTTTCCATAATGAAATAAAGTACTTTATATGTTTGATTTCATTTAATATTAATTGTATCCTATATTTGCATGTTTAATCCTTGAATATTTTATTAAATATTCTAAATTTTCCATTGTCGATTAATTATATGGGAATATAATTAAACTAAGACAAATCTGAGTGATTGGTTGTATTCTTTGAATATATAATGGTCGGTCCCACCAAACTCACATGGTATCCATATGATGCATATCAGACTACCCCACTAACGAATTTATCACTTTATGGATCGGCTTCATTAAGTGAAATTCGTAAATGGTTACTTTATTGATCCTTTGACTTAAGATACAAGCAGGTCAGCATGTATGGATTGCATTTACTTGATATAGTTCTAACTCTCCTGAATAAGGGAGTACATAAAGGGCTATTTTCAGAAAGTGTAATGAAGTATGATGACTGACACGTGTAATCAATGCAGGATTTGTTCCTCTAACTAATAGTTGCAGAATGATACCACTGGGCCCCTTATTGGGACTATTTAAGATGTTTACATGGTCATGTCCAAATGAATCCAGATGTGTCTCGATTATATTTGGTAATCTTAAGTAGTGATGAAATGAGAAACAAAATCGTTAAATCATGAAATGACATTGATCCATATTTATGTTTAACACGGTATCTGAACAAAGGGATAATAAATGCCTCAACCATTTAAATGTACTTTAAGAAACTATACTTAAATATTTCGGGGAGCATTGGCATGTTGCTAGATGTTAACCAATGTTATTACCTTCATTTATTACGAGCTCAAGTGGGAGCTGTTAGTATATGATCACGTAAAATGGACGTATGTCCGGAAATGATTTAAGCCTACGGGGTCACACAAAATGACACGGTAACTCTATATTATTAATTAATATATTAAAGTAGTATATTAATTAGTTTGATCACTAAATGATTAATTTAAATAAGTTAAAGGGTTAATTGTATTTAAATAAATTACAAGGAGGTTTAATTGTGAAATAAGTTAATTAGGGTTGGACTCTAATTGGACTTAAGGGAGGCCGGTTTTGAAGGCTCAATTAGAGGCTTTAATTTGACTTGATCACCAAGTAATTATGCCCTAATATCTCCCTATAAATAGAGGCTTAAATCTAAGGGATTAAGCATTCTATTCACACATTAATTCTCTCCTCTCCTTCACCTCTCTTGGCTTCAGCCGAAACTCCCCTAGAAAAGGGTTTTCGGGTTTTGGTTGGTTCGACTTTAAGGGGTAGTAACAAAGGGTTGTTCGGTTCGTGATCAAGGTACTAGCATACGATATAAGAGGTGTCTAGTGTGCGATCGTAGAGGGATTTACTTAAAATCCTTTAAAGTTCTTCACTTTATTCATCTACATTATAAGGTAATCCTTAATCCTATTTCAAGGTTAATTAATTGATTACATGGTTTTATTTGCTTTCGTTGCGTACTCGTGTTTAAAGATATTTGGTTATATATTCTAACAGCTTTAATCCAAGCAATCCACTTGTTACCGAACCCCATAGCTCCAAGAACCACGCAGTAGAGATACTCCCATGATATAGAGTCATAAGCCTTGGCGAAATCAATCTTAAATAATAAAAGCTTTTTTCTTTGGCCTCTGTACCAATCAATTAATTTAATTGTGAAGAAGTGGACCGTCTAGAATCTGTCACCCTTTAATGAAAGGAGTTGTTCAAAGCTCACCACAGTATCAATAACTTTAGATAAACGACTAGCAAGAATCTTAGCTAACAATGATCTTGTACTGCACACCAATGAAACTAATAGGACAAAAGTCAGTGACTAACAAAGAATTTTTCACTTTGGGAATGAGAGTGATGAAAGAAAAATTACATCCCACGGGAATCTGATCATGTTTATAAAAATCATCGAGCATACCAAAGATATCATCTTTTAATGTGTCCCAAAATCTTTTGACCAACGCAAAAGAGAAACCATCAGGCCCAGGGACTTTATCCCCTCCACAACTCCATACGGCTTCTTTAATTTCCTCCATCGAAAAAGGAGATTCAATGTTTATAGCTTGTGAAACCGATAGTGACTTGAAGTTAATGCCAACGAGAAAAATGAATAACTTCAAACCGACAAAATTTATTGGCATAGTAATCAAAAAAGCACTTTTTAACTTTTGCTGGCTCTTCTATCCATCTCCAAGATGTTTGATCCATGTCAAGTTCCCATTACGTCTCCTCGCGTTTACAAGATTATGAAAAAACTTATTATTTTCCTCGCCCTCCACCCCCCACTTTACTTTGGCTTTTTGTCTAAGATCATCATTAACTTACTGATCAAGTTTTTGGAGAGATTTCTTCTTTTTGAATACAAATTGTCATCCCCTCCATAAGTCAAAATTTGAACATCAATTATAGCCACATCCCGCTGATGAGCGTCCATTTTTTGATAAAGAAAACCCCTATCGAAAGGCTTCATTACAATGTCTAAATGAGTTAATATTCCGAAAATATTGTTACTTAATGAAATCGTATGTTTATGCAGGTTCACAGAAGATGCGAGAGAGGGTAAATGACATCAAGTAACTCAAGATGAAGTCCTATGAAGTTACAAGACACAAGGAGTCAGTTTAGGAGCCGAACGAAGAAGAACGAACTGCAGCAAGACCAGCCAGCGCTGCTAGGCGGCCCAGTTCAGCAACCGACTTTCAGCTCTATTTAAGTCAAACTATACCTTAAACCCTAAGAGATAGCCGATTCAGCAGCCCTAGCCGCCCACTATCAACCGTAGTTTATAGTTTCATGTTTCCAGAAGGTTTTGGAGCCTCTAACGCCTTCCGATCTTCATCCGTGGTCTAGATTTATCTTTCTATTATACTTTCAGTTTGGTAAACAATGTCTTTCATCTTTTCAGACTTTGTTATTCCTTTAATAATATCCGACTAGTAGGCTGAATACTTGTTTGGATCAATGTGATCATGTAGACGTTTATTGTTTTACTTGTTTTGTTAGAATCTGTTGGAGTGTGTTTTACTGTTTATCGTAGATCCATGGTTAATGAGTTCTTCATATTATTATAGGCTCTATATTTGAATATATTAGTTTAATTCTAATAGTTGTCTATGATCATACACTATGACTGATATGCTAGGTTGGAAAACACTAGTCAGTCTATAACTAGATGTAAAAGGTCATCCGAGAGAATTATTATCTGGTCATGACTTAAAAGTCGGGTAACTAAAAGATGAAGTAGTAACACAAACTTTAGGTCATTAATGCTTAAACAATGAATCTAACGAGAATTTGTTTATAGGTTAGTGTGAGTCTAACGACAGCACTAGTAATTAGGCAAAGTGAATCTACCGAGAATTGATTAAGTTTCCAACAGTCCAACACATAGGTAGGATAGTATTTGGTCATACCATGAGATCGGAGATGCCAAACAAGTATTTTAAATTTAATACTGTTATTTACTTTTTCAAACTATTTTGAGACTCAGCCTCTCACTGAATAAGCGGTTGCGGATTTTATTTACTTTTTATTGCATTAGTATTATAGAAAATCATGACAACCCAACAACCGCTAGAATTACACGTATTATTAGATTAGGTAGAGCAAGCGTCCCTGCGAACGATCCTGTAGCTTATCACCAGACTATACTGCACTGACCGGGTTCTCTGCTCGTAAGTATTCGCGTGTTTTAAGATAGTTACTTGTACAACATTATTATAAATTTAAAAGCACAAATAAAAACGAACATAACCCGCAAGATATTAGTTCTCGATCTCCTATCTTTTTGAGGGGAATGCCACTCCTTTACATCAGACTTCAACAACTTTAATTTCTCTTTTAACCAGACACAACCATTACAGTTTTGACACACATTTGGCTTAACCCATGAACTTTTTTAATATCACATCAAACCCACTTAAATTCATCCATGAGTTATAGAATTTAAACGGGGTCGGGCCAAAATTTTAAAATCTTTTGGGAAAGGAGTAAAGGTCGATGATTCGATAAAATATCATCTAGTGCTTGCAAAACTAAACCTGGAACTTTATCAACAAAGCTATGGGAAAGTAAAAACCTATCCAGCCTACTTGCCTTGGACCCATTCGACACCACTCTTGTGTATCATGTCTGCCCATCGGTATGTCAATAAGATTACCTTTATCAATGAATAAGTTGAAATTGGATGCATTTGTCTTAGAAAATATATTACCAGTTCGTTCATCTTCATCCCGGACTGAATTAAAGTCACCACAAATAAGAAATTCCCCTTGATGATAGCAAAATGTCAACCCAAAGTTTCACTTTATCGCTTTCACATTGTGGAGCATAAACGTTTAACATAAAACAAGACAGATTGAAAGTTGGCTATCTTCCTTTTATGGTGATAAAATTATCATGAATGAAAGTATCTTCTTTTATCAAAACCACCGGGTCCCAAATCGTAATCAAACCACCTGAATGACCTTTGGCTAAAGACTCCACAAAATCAAATCCATAATTCCCCAAAGGCTTTTGATGCAAAGATTGTCATGGGACGACATCAAGGACTCTTGAATCGATAGGAAATTAATCTTATGCTTGAATAAAATACCACGTAACAATTGACGTTTATTAGCGCACTTAACTTTTTTATTGAAGCCTCGACCTTAGACTTAGGTCCAAATCCATGGAAACCCATCTCCTTTCCCATTTCATTAATCTCTTGAGCAGAAGGTTTGCTAGACCCAAGAAAAGAGCCACTTGAGACTTCCTTTACATTTGGATGAGATAAATCCGAAGCAACATCCACCTTATTCTTTGAGGTTTGGCTTTGATATAGACCTTTGATGGAACCAGGAGTTATAGAAGATTCAAGAGCTTGAGCCTTAGAAGAAAACCCATTAGGAGAGAGGCAAGAATTTGCCCGTTTGCGTTCAATAGTATCTCGTTCAATGATTTTGTCAAGTGAAAATAGATCCTCCCTAATCGCATTGCTAAGAATGTCTTCGTTAACTTCATATTTAACATTATTGGCCGGCGCATTTAGGGCAGTTTCTGACGCATTTAAAGTAGCGCCTCCAAGACCATCCATACCAAGAGCTTCATCAGAATGTTCCTTACAAAGATTAGAATCAAAATCAGCACTCCTATCAGATGATACCTCGTCTTCGCCATTCTCGTCGTAAGAGTCATCTGAGTTAAAACTTCTTTCAGACTCATCTAATGTTGTAAAAGGATAAGAGATCTTCAAAATATTTGGTTCTCTAGTGTCAAACTCCCTGATCCAAATATCATATGGCTTTTCATCTATAGTGGCATTCAACTCTTCGTAAATAAATTTAGGAGACTGAGTGAGAACACAGACCCTACCCATAGCGTATGCATCATTCCAATCCGAGCCAAAGAAAACACACCTTCCCCATGAGCCCATAATAACCTAAAATTTTTTCTTATTCCATGCACCTTTTGGGACTCCATAAATGTCAACCCAAACCATACGTTCATCAGGAACAAACGAATTACATGGCTTTTTAATAGTGCCAAACTTGCGCTTAAGGGCATCGTTAGATAAAAAGAGCTCCTTTGCCTCAAGTGACTTGAAGGTAACATAGAGCCAACGGCCACCAACATACTTAATTTCAACATCAATAAATCCTTCCCCATAAAACCTTTTCCTGACAAATGGAACATTATCGGGTTCTATGGATTTGAATAACGAAAGCATTATCGCCAACATCAAAATTTTCAGAAGCGTTAGCAACAACATGATTAATACACCTACGACTCGGAGGGGGAGGATTACCATTACCTTTTTCACCAGCGAGGACCTCGGCATAAGATTTTTGATTACCTGAGTTGGAGATCTTAACTTGATAAGATTTGGAAAAAGGACGACGTCTGGCTTAACTTTTTGAGGGATCATGGAACGATGCTTAATCTTCCGAGGGTATTTCTCCACATCAGCAAATAGTCGCCATTTATCGAATCGGATAAAACGTAGATCAGAGAGAAGTTTTTTAGCATTCCCCACCTTGATATAACGAACAAAACCAAACCGTTTTCCAGCCTTTGATCTGCGACTGGCGATAAAAACATCCACTAGAATACCCCACTTAGAACATCTAGTCCACATCTCCTTCGCATTGATATAAGATGGGAAATTTGGTTATGAAGAATGTCATGGACATCTGATCCAAAATATTGGATTTTGAATTAGGGACATTAGGGTTTCTCGACTTGTTTTCTGAATGATACCTCCCAGCACATCCTTAGACCCGATATATGACTCTCCCGATCTTTTGCCTCTTCTATTCTTGACCTGTTGCCATCCATCCTCATCATGATCAATCTAAATTTTAATAAAAGTCAATTTTTTATTTCCACCTAAACAACCCAACTTAAATCAACCATTTGCCAAGTAATTTTGGATTTCTTCATACGATGGAATTTCACCGATCTCAATTCCTTTTCAATGCAAACCAAAAAAGAAATGAAAAGGAAACTGAATTTTATTCTATCAACCAAACAAGATATGTAATGAAATTTTGATTATAATTTTCATCAAGTTCCAAAGAATTCAGCGAACCAAACAGACAGGATTCAAATTCTTTTTCTTTACTAACCAAAGAAGTCATGGAATGGAATCTAAATTCCATTCTGTCAACCAAACATATATGAAATAAAAGTCAGTTATCAATTCTATCACATTCCAAAAATTATGTAAACCAAATAGGCCTTTAGAGTTTTAGGTGAAAATCCTCTAAAGTTATAAAATTAAAGCAACTTTAACTTTTAAATTAAAATCAAAAGTCAATATCAAACTTGATCTATTTTAATCGAAATGTTAAGGTTGTTTAACTTTTACCATATAAAGGTCAACATTAGAGGTTTTATATTTTTAAGTTATTGGGTATGAATAAACATGATAAAGAATAAAGGTCTGTTTGGTTTCAACTTTCTCGAATTGAGGAGGACTCGACCTTAGAAGAAGGAGGGGGCCTAGGGGGGGGGGGGGAGAAGATCTGACCACTCCTATCGAAAGCCACCTCCAAGAAAAACAAAAGTATCCAATACAAAACTAGAGTTTCCTCTAATACCTAACCTAAAGGTATGAAGTCACGTAGGTCGTTTGGCTTGATTGTGTCTTAGAGGAACTACTCCCCAAGGGGCCTTGGCGTTAAATAAAAACTATCGTCTAATTTAACACAACCTTTATCATTACTTGTCATGAACCCTTAAAACACGACTTTCAAATTCAATAAATAACATTATTATAGTGTATTACATTTGAATTGCTTTATCAATGCATTTTGAAAATAAACTCACAAGTGAGCCCTTGATTTTGTTTGTTTCCAAGTTGTTGACCGTTGAATCAAAAGAAAAGGTAAGGTTCTTTAACCTTATTTATGTACTATTACTTTATTTTGCTTTTTAACTATATTACACTATGTTCTTGAGTTTTTTAAGGAAAGAAAAGAAAGAAATACAATTGATATAAAATTAGTTGTGTTCCTGAGTTTATTTTTAGGATAGAAAAGAAGTGAAATGATATGATTTGAAGGGATAATTTAGTTGTTTTTGTTTAAAAAATTTTCTTCTCACATTTGAGGTGATTTGAAAGGATACAAATTTATCTTCCAATCTCTTCTTTTCTTTTACAAATTAATATCAAGAAAACAGTTTTAGTATTATGATATTTAATATAATATATTTTTATATAATATTCTTGTTATTAATATAATATGTTTTTTAATTAATATAAAATGTTTTTTAATTAATATAAATGATAGTGTAATATGGGCAAATTGAGTTTTAGTATATATTAGACGGGAGGCAAAATTAGTACAATAAGTTAGTTTAGAATGAAATGATTGAACAGTTTGTTAAACTGGTTGGTGTGTTGAAGTATTTTGTAAAAAGTTAGTGAATTATATACCATTTAATTTTAATTGTACACTATCAAATTTGTTTTATGGTATTGTACATTACAAGATTCTAAATCACATATGACGGTGTACGGTTGAAAAGTTATTATATATATATATGGCCACCACAACTAAGAGAAAATAATATTGCTAACTTTTGATCTAGACCATTTAAATTTGTTAAACAAAACAATCTTAACCCTTAAAACTCAAAGTCAAATTATAATTAATGCAAAAGTCAAAGTAAAACTAATAAAGAACATATGTATTTCAAGAGTTACATGTTACCATATAAATTTGTAATAAAAATGACAATGGGGTCATAACTAAAAAAGGCTGTAAATTGGAAGCAAATATCTTGCATTTAAACACACTTTTATATATATATTGAAAGGTTTTATATTTTTTAAAATATGAAATGCTTCATCTACACAATTTCCACTCCTAATTATATATATATATGGCCACCACAACTAAGAGAAAATAATATTGCTAACTTTTGATCTAGACCATTTAAATTTGTTAAACAAAACAATCTTATCCCTTAAAACTCAAAGTCAAATTATAATTAATGCAAAAGTCAAAGTAAAACTAATAAAGAACATATGTATTTCAAGAGTTACATGTTACCATATAAATTTGTAATAAAAATGACAATGGGGTCATAACTAAAAAAGGCTGTAAATTGGAAGCAAATATCTTGCATTTAAACACACTTTTATATATACATTGAAAGGTTTTATATTTTTTAAAATATGAAATGCTTCATCTACACAATTTCCACTCCTGATTTTATGATACACATGACAAATGAAAATTAATCAATCATTGTTATTTAATCAAGTTTAATGCTCTTTTATTTCACATTGTTGAAGGTTTAAATGTTATTTTCATTGTCAATGGATCAATATTTGTATGTTTTAAGATTTTAATTTGTTGTATTTTAATGTTTTTTGTTCTTTTATTCTACATATGCAAGGACACATTTAATTAAAATTTGAATTTATTAAACATTTAGTAAAAGATAAATGGTGAGAATCAAAGTATTTGATGACACGTTAATGGTACACCTAGAAATTTATATATGAACTCATACTAATACTAATTGCATATAAATATTTCACAATAGATTATTAGTTTTTTTTTCTTTTTTTGGTATTATCGCAAAGGAGATACTAATCTAAACTATTGTGATAAGCACACCTAAAACAAGTATCATGTAAAACATTAAAACAAGTTCAGTATCACATAAATCTAACTAATTTAATAAATTTTATAATTCTTACTACACGACAATTGCATGAACCTAAATTATTGTAAATATTTGTTCTATATATTGCTCTTAAAAGTTACGACTATGTAATAATTCACTTTCATTACGATCTGATTTATGTAATAAGCAAACAATTTTTATGGTTTTATAAGAATTGAATGCTTCTAAAAATTGATAAACTTTGATCTAATAAAGATTTTTAACAAAAATATATGCTGACTAACTTTAAATAATTAAATTAAATGTGGGATGACAAGTTAATATGTTGACGGATCAAATTGGTATTCGTTATTTTGGGGTCAAGTGGGGGGGGGGGGTGTTCAAAGGGTTATTTTTGGTCAACTGAGTTAATTTTTTTTTTAACGGCAAAGATAAAATATTATAAACAATGACCAAACTAGCAAGATGCTAGAAGATCTAATATACAAACACCAATACTTTTTATGCAGCTATCAAGTAGCCCAGGGACCTAACAATCCAATAGCACACAGACTACAACAACTCCTCAATATACCATATACATCCCAAACAAAAATAAGATAAAATCCCCTAAGCCAAGCACGAGATAAAATTAGTAGCCGCCCCTTTAGATATTGAGGATAATCATAACAAGGAGTACACCTTGATCTCAGCCATAGCATAATCTGGAGACGACTTAATGTGATTGAAAGTAAGCCTATTCCTGGCCGACCAAATACACCAAAAGGCTATCATGATGATAACATGAACTGCTTTCTTTTTCTTATTGTCCCTTACACATCTTTTTGGAATATCCATTAGGTCTTGTAGGGAGAAGGCGTGTATAGGAGAAATATTACACCACACACTTAGTTTACTTCATATCTCATTTGCCACGGGACATTTAATAAACACATGCTCGGTAGTTTTAGAACCAGAATTACAACTCAAACACAAATGATTTCCAATGTTTATATTTCTTTTTAGCAACCCCACTTTCTTTGCAATCCTATCCAAAACAGATCGCCAAATCAAGATGTTCACTTTTTTAGGGACCCAATTGTTCCAAGTTAAATTGATGTCAAATGATGGCCCTTGAATCTCCTCAATTTTACGCCTTATAAAACACACTTGAAGCTCGTCATCATTATTATTGTCAAAGGAGGATTTGATATCAATACCCTTTTCTTGAAGCTCGTCATCATTATCATTGTCAAACTGAGTTATTTAGGGTCAAGTGGTTTGACGGTCAAATAAAATATTTTTGGGTTAAATAAGTTGTCTTTTGGTAATGTGCATTGGTGTGTTGCTAGGTCAAATGGGTAAGTTTTAGGCCAAATGAGTCAACATTAATTCTAAAAATTAATTATAAAAAACTTATTTGGGTTGGTGGATCAATCGAATAACTCAAAAACTCAACTCAGACCCGTTTAGAAAAAATCTGGTTAAAGATAAAGTTACATTTTAAGTATATATTTATTGTTTTTAACCTGGTCAACGACCGGGTATTAATCTAGTTGTAGTCTTGTGGATGGGCTTAGATGAAGAGGTAAACGGTACAACCGTTCAAGCCACCCGATTAGTATTGGGCTGGGCCTTTTATTCATAAGGCTTGATATATACTCGTATAAAATATTTTTTAAAATATTAATTTCAATCCCATCTTATAATTTTATAATTTATAATAATAATAATCACCCTGAATTCGATTCCTCTTTCTGTCTGTCCGAAACCTTGATTGTGATTTTGATGCACAAAAAACCTTCAATTTAAATCCTCCCAATTTCTAATTAATTAATCTGTACACATTTGTAATAAAAAAAAAATTGAAATGGGAAAAAAGAATAATAATAAGAAGAATAGTGATGGGGGAGGTGGAGAGATAACAATGGGGAATTATAAGAAATATGGAGTACCTTTTTATGGTGCTTCTTTTGTTCCTCATAATGTTTTCAGATCCACACAACAACAAAAACAAATAAATAATAATAATCAAGAGAATTATGAAGAAGAGAATGAGGGATGTAATAAGGGAAGTGAGTATGTGATATTTGGTGGTGGTGGTGGTGAAGGTCGTAGTGGAATCCCTAATGCACTTGTCGTTTCGCTATTCGATCGTGCTTCCAATTCCCTATCCGATCAGCCTGTGAGTCTCTTTTATTTATGCATATGTTTTTCATTAGACAGATGCAAGTGTTTATATACTTATATATATATATATACATATATCTAGAGAGAGAGAGAGAGAGTCTCATTTATGCATATGTTGTTGATTATATAGATACAAGGGTTTGTATCAAATACATCCGTCCTTAAAATACAAATCAAAGTGAGAATGCTCAAAAATTACATTTTGATGCATTACAAGTCCATAGAATTAACGTAGTTTATACTTATTTAGTCAAGTGTTTAACAACATATTGATCTGTCAAAACCAAGAAGATCACACTTTTGCTTAATGCTGCATCAAATTTATGAATATTCAGATTTCGGGAATATAATGGAAATCTACATCGATGGATCCATGTAATAGTGTTTAATTGAGATGCAAATGCATCAATTTGATGAATTTGAGATGTAAAAGCATCAATTTTTAGTGTTCTCGTCGTTCTTATTTTAAGTGTTCTTACCGGAAGGTCATTACTCATCCTATATTTTAAATTGTTAATTAGATCAAGATGCCAACTTTTTTGATTAGTTGAACTTTTGAAATGTTTTTGGCTTTGGAATTACAAATACTAAACAAAAGAATGTAATTGAAGTTTTATTTATTTCAAAGTTAAACAATTACTTGACAGCTAGATATTTTTTTATGATGTAGTAGTATATAAATTATAAATGTAGACTCCCCCGTTGCTAAAGAATTCTTAACCTAGAAAGTCAACTGGTAGCTAAGGATCTGTAATGACTTCAGATGCTCAAATCATAGTTAGTGTTGATTTGATTTATTGTTTGCATGCTAGGAGTTGATGTTGATTCTGTTGGTTGTTTATGAAACAATAATCCGCTTTCTTTTTATGTGGTGGATATATGTGAAGTCCTTTATGCCAAACCTAGCATTATAACAACATAATAGTGATGGCAATTAGAGAGCTGTTACATAGTCAAGGCTCTTTAAATTGGTCACATGACATAATGATAGTTCTTGGTCTTCGTTCATAAGATACTAATTAACCTACAAATGTGATAGTTTGTTGATTCGCGTGAAATTCACGGCTATGGGATTGGAGGGTAATGCCACCAGACTAGAAACTAATAGGGGTTTTTTCGAGAGTCTTGGGTTTCATCACAAGCATGCGTGTAATTTAGGAGTAGGAGTAGAATAGAATACCGTTCTAAAAAATTTTATATATATATATATATATATATGTAGGGTAAGGTTCATGTGAGAAGTATTCACATATGAACATAATTATATTAAGTACAACTTGATCCATTCATATGTGAATGACTTTGTTCACATATAAAATTCACATATGAACATCAAGTTATAATTTAAAGGTTCTCATGGTTCCTCCAAGTCAATTGGTTTATATATATATATATATATATATATATAAAGGTTGAATATGGAAAAATGGATTTGACACCTAGAATTTTTGTGCATTTGTGTATGTTGGTTGAATTGGCATATCTGATAAGTACTAGTTACATCATATGGTATTGTACTATTGTCTTATACTCTTATCCATGGGAACTAGAAAAAGCAACACATAATTTTTATTAAAGAAAGTACCATAGTAGCTGTATGTTGGAATTTCATTTTCGTGTGTTAAGACACATGACTTTCATGGTTGTTAAACATATCTATATATATTGCTGATTTGCTGCACAGCATGACATGTGTCACATTGAATACAAGAATGGTGTACTTCTCAAATCATTCTTTAGGTATTGGAATTTGTATGATTGAAATATTAATAAATCAACATAAGGTGATTATGTGAATCACCTTAATATTGTAAAATCTTTATCAAGATTTTTACTTTTCAAGGAAGAATATTTAATCACATAACCAATTTTTAGCACTGCTAATTCTTGGAAACGCTCATGGATTATGTAGCCAACCTTTTTAAGAACTAACAGGTGAGATTTATAAACATTTTACCTGATGCAAGCTTTGGGTCTATATCAGTTGTGAGAAAATACGACAATAGTTTATATGTAACCAAAGAAAGAATTCAATATGTCCAACAGTATCTATTTATTCAGTTGAAGATATTAGTTTTACACAACTGAATAATTGAGGAATTCAAATGAGGTATTAAAACCATGTAGAGATGTTTTTCTTGGAATAGAAAATCGAAAATAACATTGCAATCATACTAGGATTCCTAAAGAGCAAAATCACATTAGATGGACCAATAAAGTACTGTGGTTAGCTCCTGTTAACTGCTAAATACACCAGTAATCCTGTACAGATTGGTTTGTCTACAGGAAAATAACTTGCTTCTCTTAAATGGCTCTGTATTTTACTGTTTGAAGTTGGTTCTCCAGAAACAAGCTTTTTCCTTGCTTCATCTTTTTTATGAATCCTTATCACAGGTAAGCAAGTTCGAAACTGGTGATGATCTTCCTTATAGGATGGCTGTTCATCCAGCAGGCGAGGGTGTCATATGCTCATTGCCAAAGAGTTGCAGGTAGTTAATACCACTTAAGGTTTCCTAAATGTATGATGAATAAATCTGGATTCTTTAATCAAGTTAAGAGATTTAGAATATTGGTTTACTGATATGATTAGTTTGTTAAGTTGTATTCAACCAATGTGTGTTGATTAGCTTAATATGTATATTTACAGTAATCTTTTAAGTTTTGGTTTATAGGTGGTTTGAATGGGAAAGAATCAAGAAAGAAGATGTCTTCACGATAGGCTTAAAGCAGTCTGAGAAAGTCCTTTACGACCTGGAACATATTGGACAGCAGTTGGCAGTTAATTTTAGCCGTGATGGTTCTTTACTGGCGCTAGGTGGTGAGGTAGGGCTCATCTTTCACATGTAGACATGTAGTTGACATGTGCTCTATACTTCTATTCTACTGCAAGATTGTTGTGTTATAAATAACTATATGGCTCTTAAGTTATAACTATGGAGTTATGGTGCAGTACAGGATGGGAAGTTGCGGGCATACAAGTGGCCCAGTATGGAATCACTTGTTGATGTACCAGACGCACATGCCTCTGTCAAGAATTTAGATTTCAGGTCTATGATCATAAGTGTTGGCTTATTACATACTCCTTTATAAAGGTGAAGCTTACTGATGTTGGTTGATTGTTAAACTGCGTTTGTAGCCCTGATGGGAAATTTCTTGTATCTGTGGGAAGTGGTGGCCCTGGTAGAGTTTGGGATATTTCATCATCAACACTCAAAGCTTCATTACCAAAAGAAAATGTAAGACTTTCTCTGAACACATCTATGACAATCTCTTGGCCCTATGAACACACAGTTTAGTTGGTGATGTGTTAGATTAGAACTCATCATATTAGCTTGGAAGCTTTTAAGTTTTATGCACTTTTGCTAGCGTTGCTATAAGTTTTTCTTAGCTTTATATATTCTGATTAGAGGTGGCAATTCTGATCAATTTACCCTCTAATGGGGCGATTCTCCGATGGGTCAAGCTTTAATGTGAAAGGAAATAAGCTATACGGATTGAAAGTCATCCACATTGTATTCTAATGCTAAAAACCTGCTAGGTTGCTTTATTAATGTAATTTTTATATTGTTTTGCAATCATGTATAAGTCTTGCTGTTCGGACTGACCTGTTTGAGGCTGAATTTCACCTGTTACCCATCCTGCTCAATCTTTTCAGTTTGCCTTTTCCAATTCTTATACTATATGTTATTATGGGTCTTCAATGTTGTTTTCCGCTTTATATTGATGTTGATGAAATGAAGGGCCAGATTGAAGATTTATATTATTACGTTTTCATATTAATGCGCTTTGTTCGCATCTGGTTAGGTGTTACTGTGTCTAGCAAACATCCAATTTAGATCATAGTAGAGTAGTATGAAGTGTTCTATTAGTTTAATTTATATTTTTGAGGCATGTTTTAAAATATAGTAGCTTTGTATTATTTGGGCCACAATCAGAATGTAAGTTTATAACTCATTATCGATAACATATGCCAAAAAACTAAATGCATCTACTTGGCATTTCCAGGATGAGGTTTTCGGATTTTGTAGGTTTTCACAAAACAGTGTGAATGATCCCGTTCTATATGTCACTGCAATGCGAGGTTTGTGACCCTGTCCTTATACATCCACTGATCCACCCTCATTTTTTATTTCCCTTTCTATTTTCTGTTAGTTGTGGTACCTGATTATTATCATCTTTATATAATATTTTGGGTCTAGTTAACTAATCATGTATACAATTTACAACCTTGATAGATCGGGGTGGAAGTATTGTGAAGTGGAACACCACATCATGGAAGCGGATAAGTTCAAAACATATTGTTCGAGATCCCATTTCTGCCTTTAATGTATCAGATGATGGGAAATTTCTTGCCATGTAAGGGCCGATTTTCTTATTATTGTGTGCCTAATGAGGAATTGGTTTCTATAATTTTAATATTTATAAGCTGTCAGTCTTAAGACTCCAGGAGCCATTAAATAACCAGAAATGATTTGTGATACCTATAAAAAGAAACGTAATGTTTAGATACACAATGTTAAATGCTAATTTCTTTGATCTTTGTCAGGAATTAACAGCTACTTGTATAATTAGTTAATTACTTATGCAACCACCTCCAATGTGCCTAGTGGTTAACATCTTGGGATCTTCATAAGTGGTCTTAAATTTGAACACTGCTAAGCACAACATTGTGGGTGGCTAGGGAAGGGTTCGGAAACGGCCACGCGATACCTTAGTTAGGCCATGTATATTTGATTCAAAAGACTCGCCCTCCCTGAACCTAAACATGGAAAACCTCATTTATTTACCTGTTAATATCATTTCTTATGCAATTAATATCTTATTCATATAAAAATAGATTCATGGTTCGACCCAAGGGCTTTTTCAGTTTTCTTCCCAAGGGTGTATTCTTAAAATGCTTTCGTAGAGGATGTTACGACAATTTTGCCTTTAAGTGTAATGTAATATCTAGTGCATGATACTCTTATATTTCTGGAAAAGATAACTCAATTGTTAAGCTCATAACATGGCTGGTACATTTCATAGAGCTTCTCTATATTTACTCGTTTATTTTATATTTATTTTGACAGTGGTACAATCCAGGGAGACATACTTATTTTGAGTGCTAGCAATATGAAGGTGCAGACAGTAGTCAAGAAGGCACATCTGGGCCTTGTAACAACCCTAGCATTCTCACAAGATGCAAGGTTCGCCGTTTATTCCCTTTCTCTAATTCTGTTTTTGTAGCTTACGTGTGCTTTTTCGATACCATATCTTGATGAAACTTGTTTTGCTGCAGAGCGTTGACATCTGCATCTCTGGATTCAAGTGCAAGGGTGACCCAGTTTGAAGAAATTAAGGAAAAGGGTACATTTCTCTTTGCTCTCTTTGTCATTTTTTAACCGGAGTCAAAATGTATAGGACAGTAGATGCATCAGGAATCGATAATTCGATACCGACAAAGTAGGCATCACATGGAACAATTATCAATAACCATTGCCTGAATGTTAGGGTATTTTTATTTCAGTTTTCTGGTTTGATCCATGATAAAACGTTAGTCGGATCAATCATTCTCACGTGAGCTGGCAGAATAGAGTCTGATGTATGCTTCTTGAGTTAAGTAGAAATTTTCCATGAGCATGAGACATGTGTTGACTCATTCCCAGATCAACCCATTCTCTTCTGAGCTGCTGCATGACATCTCAATACACCACATGTTATTTGAGAGCTCAAACATTTAAAAGTGTCCAACTCTGACGTTAAATGTCATTTTTACCCATTCTTAGGGCTAAGAATTTTGGGCTCAGTTTTTTAGCAAGTTGATTTAATTTCATGCTTGAATGATAATTCTAATATCAACCACTGATTCTGTTTTATTGACCTTTACATTTTTTTTGATTGCAGGATTTAACTACTGGATCATATTGTTATTCATCTTACTTGCAGCAGCATTATATTATGCCAGAACTGAAGGCTTTCTTATCTAGAACATCTGAACCTTTACTTTCAACTATCCGAAACAAAATTTCTCGCTTGTACCCTTTCACTTGACTAAAACCTTGGTAACTATACCCATACTGTAGGGCATGGGATGTGCTGAATTTCAGCTGTATGGTCCTAGCTGGCTAGCCTTTAATGATTGCTTATATTATGTCAGAAAGTACCTATACCATTAATAGTGTATATACATAGATTGTGACAAGTTTCATATGTGATTTGAATCCTATTTTCAAGTTATACAACAATCTTTTTGTCACGCTTGAATAGTTGTTGGTCGTCTTTTCTCACACAAGTAAATGCTCACATGAACTTGTACCCATATTTTTTGGGGGTCTTATTTTTAATTTTTGTGTTTTCTATGTTTTGTTTGAGATAGCGTTACATTTGAACATACATGGTATGGATCGTGATCTTGTCACGTTGAAAGGCAAGAATATTTGGAGGGAATACAACATCTACAATCCTGATCGAACTGCCAATTATGAATACAAGTAATGACCGTTGATTTTCACCTAGGCTCTTTTATTATGAAAGTTGTCATCTGTGTTTGGGGAATATACTTACAAACTCTTAAATTGTGTTGAACCAAATGTTACAATTTGATAAGGACAATACACAATGGAAATGTTTACAAGTTCTGTGGGTGCTAATGTGCTATCTTTATGCATCTCTGGTGCAACTTTATGGGGACCATTGATTTCAATTTTGTTTTCTATGCTATAAATAAGTTTTACACAATGTTAAATGTTTAAGTTGTGTCTTTTCTTTCTACTTCCATTAAAAGAACATTTAGTATATATATATATATTTGAAAACTTAAGCGTGTGCTATTTACTTCTCAAATTTAATGTTGATATAAAAGGTTTTACATATCGTGAAAAGTTAATTTAGGCTCGTCCCAACGGTCTTGTCAGCTGAACCGTGCAATAAGGTCACCCATAACACGGCTCTCCCATGTGAGTTATTTGCTTGTCGACTATGTCACTAAAGGGATACCATTGACACCACTTCGTCTTTCTCAGTTTTCTTTTTTTTTTTAAGAAAAAAGTGATAGTGCATCGCTTAATTGATGAAATCAGTTTTGGACAGGTATGTTTTTATATGGATATATAATTATAATTTAATATGTATGTGTGTAATATAATGTAATGATGGATGTGATAGGGTGGTGTTATAGAGTGTGCCAGTTTAGCAATGACATAACGCTAATGTGACAAAATGACGAGCAAACGATCTTGTCGTCACTAAGAGCAGCCTTATGGATTGAAGAAAACATTCAAAGCTAGATTCTCTACTTTGATGGGTAGTCGGGTTGATCAGGAAATTTGGATTTTTAACAAAAGAAATGACAAGCCCTTCGTTTATAGAATAGTCAGCGAATTATAATGATTTTATATGTCGATGATTCTCTCAAAAAATGACATTTTAACCGTGCAAGATTTGTTAAGTCCATAATTGGAAAAGTGTTTTTTAATTATCATATACTAGCACATTACCCACGCAATGCGGTGGTGGTGGTCGCGATGATGGTGTGATAGTGGGGGCAACTGTTGGTGGCGGAGGCGGTGTCATGTGGCGTAAATTATTGATGTAAAAGTAATTGATTTAAAGGGTTAATGGAGATATTTTGAAAGATAATTGTTGATAGTGTAATTTAATTACTAATGTTAAGAGATAGTGGAGATAAAAGTATTTAAGGGGTATTATGTGTAAATGTTACACAAATTTCAACGTTTCTAAAAAGAAGAAACTATTTTTTTTATAATATAGTATAGATATAGAAGTATAGATAGAGTCAAAAAGTCTGTTTGGTAGAGGGCTTTTAGAGCTTAAAAGCCCCGAGTTTTTAAAATGAAACTCCATCAAAAAGCTAGCCCTATTTGGATATACAATTTAAATCAAAAGGCTCAGACCAAAAAGCCCCTAAAAGTTCCAAAAGGTCTTTAAAATAAAAGCTAGTGGAAGAAAGGTTTAAATAGAAGCCTCAACTCCTAGCCCCATTTCTAAGCTCCAGCTCCAAGCCCATGACCACACCCTAACTCCAAACATTTGTGCCAAACATACCCAAAAGATGTGTAATATTACTTTTGGCTATCTTAATAAAATGACGCAACATAAATAGTTCTTTTTAATAACTAACGAATAAAGTTTTACTACATAAACTAACTCGATGGTGAAAGACGATCTCATAAGACCACAAACAGAGACAATGTTGAGTAGTCTAAGACATCATATAACTCTATTCCAAGAAAAAGAAGTTCATGAA
Organism: Erigeron canadensis; assembly: GCF_010389155.1. Lineage (NCBI taxonomy): Eukaryota > Viridiplantae > Streptophyta > Magnoliopsida > Asterales > Asteraceae > Erigeron > Erigeron canadensis. The sequence goes on along the minus strand of NC_057767.1, from coordinate 22,679,707 downwards.
ACATTTAAACTTTAGTATTGCTTGCTTCTGTCGACATTGGTTTCGAAATTCAAGCAACAATCATGATAACTCCATTTCTTGCCCCTGGTCCATAGGTATTAAATATAATTTTTATTATATAATATGAATAATAAACTATTGTTATTTATTTATTTACTTATTTTTCTCTTTAGAACAACAAACTATTGTTATTTTTATCTATGATAATCTTTCCTATTGCAATTTGTGCATGAGTCACTTTGTCGTAACATGCAAGCACCCTGATCTCGTTTTAATATGTCCTTTTAAAGAATTTTGTTGCAACGGGATCCAAGATTTAAAAATTAGGAGATTAGAAGCAAGAATAAGTCATCATTTGTCATTATACAATGTACATATATAGTTATAGATCCATAACCCATAACAAAAACTTTATGGCTCACATATGAAGTCAAAAACAAGTCATATAATCAATGAGAAAAATGTAGATTTTTGAAGTGGTGAAGTTCTAAGTTTCATGAAAATAATTGATATGAAAAATGTACACCAAACATTTAAATAAATCAAAATAGATTGGGGTGTGACGGTGTGATTTAAGTTAGGTTGTGTACAGGGGCGGTATCACATGAGGGGCAAAAGAGACAAATGTTCCCCTCAAAATTTAGATTTTTTCTATTTATTTTCAAATTTTTCATCGATTTTAAAATTTTTTTATAGGTTTTTAACATTTTGACCTTTTTTATATTTTTATTTCACAGATTTTTAAATTTTGCCCCATCCGACACCGCCTCTGGTTGTGTACTTGTGTATATAGGGGAGCGAATGGTTTTACTAACCTCAAACTTTTTCAAATCTTCACCTCATCATTTCACTTTAATTTTCTTCAAACTTCACTAAACTTCCCCAAAACATTAGCATCGTTTTCACCAAATTTCCTCAAATCTTCACTGCATTATTTTTATTTCATTTATTTTCAATACTATATAATTTAAAAACTATATAAACTAAAACATAAAACATTTCATTAAAAACTAAAGATAAACATTACAATACTTTTGAAAAAAAAATTTTCCTAAATACTTAACAATATTAAAATAAAAAAAAAAAAGTGAAATACTAAAAAAACATCCTAACAATTCCTAAAAAATAAGAAGTCATGTCCATATGTAATTACTGGTGAGTTCATGTTTTTCGATAAGAATGAGGTCCAACATAACAAGATCGGCAATGTGATCATGCGAGTCCTTGAAAAACTTCAAATCGTGTTATCGAACCTTCGACTTCGTCGCGTCAAGTTGTGTAGCCCAAAACTTAACTGCCAATTGGCCCTTCTCGCGTTTTAGCACCATATATTCACACTTTTGGTGTGTAGGTGCTAATGTCATCAGCCACAACGTCATGAGAGGAAGGGGATGCGGGTTGCTTCTTTTTCGACTTTCTTGATTCAATGGGAGGGCAGGAGTCTTTATTCATGTCGGAAAGGATGTTGTCTTTACTACCCGATTCATACTCCCCGACTTCCTTTTTGTAGAACCACTAGCCAAACATCCCGCAACCGCCAAAATATCATGAAAACAACTTTGCTCAATCCATTTGTGTTGAGTCTTCAGGGCCTCCCATGCCACCATATGGATATGGCCAAAATCTTTCTTGGTTCGCTTCTTGTAGTATTTCATTTGTATTTCATGGCCATTTTATAATGTCCAAATCGTTGCACCCACTACACTTGACACGTTTCCTCAAAATTGATAAAAGTACTTAAACAAGTGTATAATTTAAAAAAGTATATAAATAAGTATATAATTATAAATTATTACGTAGATAACATTATTAATAAGTATATATCTGATAAAAAAAAATTAAACACTATTAATAACAATGGCATAAGTATATCCGTTGGTTCTTGTTCTTGAGTTTCGGTTACAAACTCGTCGAGAAAGTCCTCATCATCGGCCCTCATTGGTGTGAAGTGGGCGGTCCTTGTAACGTTGTAGTGTTGGGCATTCGGCGGAAGGAAACCCATATTATACCCGTAATGTGGAGAAGCGGGTTGTGGAATGTAAGAAGATGATGATTGAGAAATTTGTTGATTTGGAAGGGATGGTATTGATTCGAGAGGGGTTAGGAATATTGTTGCGGATAGTTAACAAAACAACCCCGATTACTTTTGGGGGTGGTGTTTCTTTTTTACCCTTTTTGGATCCATGATTTGTATAAATTTAGTGTAGAATAAGAAGAAGAAGAAGAAAAAATGGTAGTGGGTTTGTATGAGTTTTTATAAAAATGTAATAGGTTTTATAGTGAAAAGGTAAAGGAAAAAGGTAAAAAAATATTTAGACCGTTGGGTGGGACCCCACGCATTAGCCAATCATTTCACTTTTCTTTCCTCTCCATTGTTTCTCTCCATTCGGTGTTCTTCGCTGAAAAATCTGGCCTCTCTCCTTCGGTGTATTGGCAATGGCGATGTTACCACCTGGAAAAACCGAACACCACTCCCTCCTCTTTAGGTATGTTACTAAAATTTGAAATTTTAAATGACTTCATAGAATTGGTAGGTCCAATTAAATGGCTTTTCTATAATATCTGAAGTGGAACTTAAGGAATATATGAAAAAGTGAGATTTTGTGAATTCGTTTAATAGCAAAACTTAAAACCGATTGCCTTGTGGAAAAACTCATAAATCTAAAAAAAAATTAACAGCAAAAGATTTATTAATGACCCTTTCTGACAAGACGCAAAATGTAAATAACGCTTACATCAAGTAGAAAGCACTAAGATGCTATCTATAAACCCTTATAAAAGGTATTGGTTTTAAGAAATTAAGTAACTTTTTCATTCCCATAATACCCTTCTTACTTCTATTGTTTTTTACACCTCCTCAAGTATCTAACGAAAGTACCCTTATCAAAAATTTAAACCCACAAAACACACAACATCCTTCTCCTTCGCATTTTTCGATCACCACCACCGCCTTCATTTTATATTGTCCTCATCTTCTAGCCGCTGCAACGCGCGGGTACTATGCTCGTAAGGGCTAAGACAAACTAAGCTTAATACATCGAGAGAAAAAACATAAAATGATATATAATAAATAATAAATTACTCTATAAATATATAATATAGCTTGATTCCTATTCTTCCATAAATACCATCATAAAAGAATTAGTAGCACTAACATATAACAATAAACTTTATCGATTTAAGATTTGAAGTTTTGTCAAATCAGTTACATATTTTAAAATATATAAATTTGTTTGAATCAGTGGTAAACATTCTGACATCTAAAGACAGAGGTCATGGGTTTGATCCTCGTCCCATGCAAAGGTTGGAGGGTTTTTTCTACCATTTGGATAAAAAAAAAATGGAAGCAGTCTTTCTACTTAGGTAGAGATAAAAGTTGCCTACATTTTAACCTATACACTGTCGAAGTATTAGGGTTCAGAATCTGCGGAAAACAGCACTGAGCAGTTTCTTTCTTTATATAAACTTGTTTCACATATGAAGAAACCCAAATTAGTTTTGGTATTATCGTTTCAAAATAAATTTTTTAGTTTGAAGTCTTTATTTAAAAGAATCATGTTTTCTCTCTGCAAAAATTATTATTTTTGTAAGGCTTGGAAACTATTTTTTTACACAAAATAATTTTTCTTACGAATGTCAATAATTGCTTAACTCGAAGCATAACCCGCAAAAAAACGGGTAATGATTGTGAAATCTCAACCCGTCAATCCACTAACCTGATTTTTCTAGGGTAAAGTCCGCGTTAACTCTTTTGTGTTGACAGCCCCATCAACTCAAAAAAATATTAAGTTTCTATAATTTTTGTTAATATTCTACCTACCAATCTATTTGACCTGAAATTAACCTGTTAACCTGATATTTTTTTCAAGTTGGTGGATTGAGTTTGGTTGACTGGTATAGGTCAGAGTTGAAATTTCAGACTAGAAACTTTTAATAGGCCGAGTTAAGATCAGATATTTTCATCCCGGCAACTCGAACAAAACCATTGACATCCTTATTTATTTTTCATTAAGGTAATAATTAAATAACAATTCAAAAATGCCATTCCAAAACGTCCCATTCTATATCTTTATATAAGGCGTGTGCCTCTCTTTTGACGAAAATAATACCTGCCGTTAAATATTTTACAATAAAGGTCTGTATTGTTAAAAAAAATATTAAAAAATAATAACAAACACTAATGACCGTTAAGTACTCTTTGGGTGTAATGGGAGTAACAATAACAACCGCAAATGAGGTCATTTTTTCTAACCGAGAGTTAGGTCCTTTTCTCTAACGGGTGTTAATAATCGTTAGATGCTATTTGAGGGTCTAACGAGAATTACAAAAGTTGCTGCAAATCAAGTCCATTTTTTTAACAGATGTTTGAGGATATATCATATGTGTTAAATTGGTATTGTCCATCGGTCTTCCATGTCAAAAAGAGCTTAAGTTTGTTGTTATACGTTTTTATTTTTGCCTTATACTTTAACTAAAGCTGTTGTTCTTTCAGTCGTTTTTGGCTTTTCACAATTTATTGTACAAATTTAACATGGTATCCACGTTCATGTGTTTTTTTATTTTCTACATAGATTTGTATGATACTCTTCATTTCTTTTTGTGTTTCACAAATCTATACTTATACTTGTTACTTATATCTAATACTATCTTATAAAGCATTTTGCCCATTTTTTAAGAAAAGATGATTTGAACTACCTAAATTACCCCTCTTCTTTATTCATTAATTTAAACATCTCTACTTAATAAACCTATAATACCCTTAAATCTCAACCACTTATCTTTTTCTCTCTCCTCAAATATCAACCACTAATTTTTTTTCTCTCCCCCATAAATCATTTTACTCCTCTAATTCATTCAAAATCTTTTAGCTCAAAAACCGTATGTCATAAATTATAAAGATTGTATGAGTGTTCTTAAAATTTCATGTTCTTTCGTTAGAGATGTCATTCGATATACTTTCGACGAATTTTTAAATCCGATGGGGGAGCCCGTACGGATAAGACATTTGGCTATCACATTCTATGACTTGACGTATCACTCACACCATCTCACCGCCGTAACGCACGGGCACTATCCCTCGTATTATAAAAAGCATAACTTCTTATTTTTGGAAGTGTTGAAACTTGTGTAATATTTACACATAACACCCTTTAAAATATTTTTATCTACATTATCATTTAACATTAATAAGTAAATTACATTATCAATCATTGGTCTTTCAAAATGTCTTTATTAACCCTTTACATCAATAATTTACATCATCCGACATGGCCTCCGCCACCAACATTGCCCCCGCCATCACATCGTCGCCGCAACAACTACCGTCTCATTGCGCAACTACTGTGCTAGTAGTATAATGTTAGTGCATTCCATTCTTCTTTTTTCCATTTTGTTACATTTTCATTTGATTTGTATTTTTTTTGAATTAATCATATACAGTTGCTAAATGATTAACATTCGAGCAGATGTTAAATAAGATCAAACAAATGTGTCTTCCATTTGTTAACATTTCTAAAATCTAACATTATTTCACACGTGGCAATGCCCGGATTACAAAACTAAGTTAGAATATGAATTATATCCTTCAAAAACTAAAATTAGAAACAAAGGGAAACTAAAAGGATAATCCACAACTTAGACAATACATCTATCTATTATATAAATAAAGGAAGATTGTAATGACCTAAGATTTTCAAAAATTGTGTATTCTCATGCATCATTTCAATTAATTATGACATCATCATAATTTATTGATTTAAAATTTAAAATATCCTACTTTTTTAAATATATCTCATTAATATAGATTTTTATTAAATATTCACACTATTATGTAAGATTTTAATCACCTTAATTTCTGTTATAATAGGCTGAAACTATGGTGTCTTTTAGTATATGTTTTACTTTTTGTTTTTACTATTTGTATGTGTTTCAACATGTGTGTACAACTACACAAGTTTTGTTTCCGTTTAGTTACATTATTAACATAATAACTTATCACAACTTTTCAACTTATTTAACGTTGTTATTATACATTTTAACATGATAACATATTTTAAAGTTACCCGGGTAGAATTCGATTTATTTATTTATAAATTAACCCGGATTGAACCCGGGATAATTAGCTAGTAAAACATAAATGGACTTCTTGTAGTAACTAATATTTCTTTAACACGTGCTCAAAACAAGAACCTTTCAAATTACACAAGAAAGATCACACAAACTTATGGTTCGGATCAAGATTCCAAACCAAACCTAACCCAACCGACCAGATTCCAAACCAAATCTAACCCGACCCAAACCCTGTATCTGTCTGTATCTGTATCTATCTGCCTTCTTGCCCACCCACCCCACACCCTTCCCCTATATATACATCTCTCACTCACCCCCTCTTCTTTCAATTCACACACAATTCATTCTTTGTGTGAATCATCTCTTTTCTTTCTCTCTCTCTCTCTCTATATATATATATATATACTTCCCATCTGTCCTTCTCTACTTTTTGGATTTGAATCAGCCAACAAACACACTTATACACAATCATATCAAAAAAAGGTGCGTCCTTTGTAACCCTAATTAATTATTGATTAATTAACACACATACGCATATACATACATATATATAGATACATACAAACGTGTATATATATACACACATAACTTAAGTTAATTAAAATAATTCAATTTGAGTTGGATAAATTATCTATATTAAGTGATGACTATCTCCCTTTCATTTTACATTAGAGATCTCAATTGTTTGATTTCATCCGTACATGTATGTTTTCTAGGATCATAGGGAATTTTATATATAAATATAAATATGCATACATATACATGATGTATATATACTCTAGATGACTCAATGTGATTGTTAGATCTTAAAAATAGGATCTTTTGAGGCTACCAAGTTTGATGATTTGATTCTATTTTTAGCAAATTTTTAGTATTTGTTTCCATTGATATTTTTACGACTTTTATGCGGTATAATGAATGAATTGTGAATGCTGATGTGAGTGGATTGTGTCTTTTTTTTTTGTATTTTTGTGTAATATATTCAAATTTCTGAGTAAAAGAGTGTAATAGGATTTCATGATGTATATGATAATTTATGAGTCTTTGTGTATTGATTATGTTTTTGGGTTTTGGACTTATTTGCAGGATGTGATTGTGTTTGCAATTATATAAAAGCTTCTGAGGTCTGAGTTAAATTTGTTAATTCTAATGTGATATTGGGGTTGAGGTCAAAGAAGTGAGAGGTGGAGTATTTTTCGAGATTTAGGTATATATTGATTATTTATGTATCTGAGTAATGAGTTCTAAAGGAAAGCCGTTGTTTGATCTTAATGAACCGGCTACCGAGGATGATGAAGAGACTGATGATGTTGTCCTCTTCTTCCAACCTCAAAGGGCAATTCCGTCAACTACACATACTTCGGATTTATTTATTAAGACAACTAATAGTCCCCGTAGAATAATAAACAACAATGCGTTTTCTCATGCATCTTCTGTTTCAGGGTTTCAGCCTTTTGTTAGACCCAAAGTAGTACAAGCGACTGAAAATATAGTACACGCGTCTGAAAATGTAGTAAATACGTCTGACAATGTAGTGCAAGCATCTGAAAATGTAGTACACTCATCTGCAAATTTAGGGCAAGCGTCTGAAAATGTAGTACACATGTCTGAAAATGTAGTACCGGCGGCTGAAATTGAAGAACGAAAGAGGCCAATTGATGTCGGATCAGTTGCTGATAAAGAAGAAGGTGAGTGGTCTGATGCCGAGGGCAGTAGTCCACCTGAAAAGTTGACTCCTTCTCATGATGATAAGTCAGAGGTGAAACCAATGGCGGTTTTTATAGATCAAAGGGATTCTGATGTGGCGGTTAATACCTCTTCAATTGTTGATGTGAAGGATGAACATAGTAATCATGTATCTTCAGGACTTAATGGCGATTCAATTGATAGGAAAAGTAGTGATAGTCAAGAAGATTCTCTGGTGGCACCAAAACAAAAGGATGTCAAAGGGGTTGAAGCAATTCATGCTTTGAAGATTGCAAATAACGCGGCTAAACGTCCTAAAATTGACCATCAAAAAGAAGCAATGTTGGGGAAAAAACGTAGCAGGCAAACCATGTTTCTTAATTTGGAAGATGTTAAACAAGCAGGAACCATTAAAACTTCAACTCCTAGAAGGCAGAACTTTCCACCACCTGTCACAACCCGTATTGTGAAAGATAAACAGATTCAGACACCTATAATAAAAGACGAAAATGGCAGTGTTGTGGAGTCCAGTGATGCTAAGTCTGAATTTAACAATGGTGACATGAATTCTGGAATTTTAGGGCATCCGAAGAGGTCAAATAGTAGTATGGAACTTAGTGCGGAGGATAAGTTAATTTCTAATCAGAGGCAGAGTGTAATGAAGCTGACAAAGAATGCACAAGTTCCGGGTAGAAAGACTGTTCCGTTAGTTAGTCAGACTTCTGTTGACCCGAAAGCAGGAGTTAAAAAACTTCCTTCCAAGAAGCCCTTGACCGTCACGAATCAATATCAGGATACATCGGTGGAACGGCTAATTCGTGAGGTGACGAACGAGAAGTTCTGGCAGCATCCAGGTCTGTAACATTATACAACGACTCTATATGTTTTGACTATGCTTTTTTTGTGAAATTTATCATTGCATACTCCTTTCTTCTTTTTGTTTTGCTATTGCTATAGTTAAGGTGGCAAGATGTTTTGGGAAGGTTGTTTACCTGGTCAAAACACATTTTGATTGAAAAGGGAAAAATCTTTGAGCAGGTTGGAACTGACAGGTTTGGGCTGGGTTCTTGACACCTGTTTGTAATAATTCAAACATTCTTTTGATACAATTTGATTAATATGATCTAGCAGGCTGTATGCTTTTCAAAATAGACGTTGGGCGACTTGAACGTTTTCTGGCTATTTGACCCATTTTCTATTCAGCTAAATTGTTTTTATTTGACCTTTAGGGAATGGTACAACCTAATTTGACTGATTTTTAAGCAAGTAGGTTGACCTACTACTATTACTGATACTCCCTTTTGTCTCATACTAGTGTCATTGATTGTTGATGTTAAGAGAGCAGAACTGAACTTGCAATTTTACCTTTAGTTAGTGATCCTGCTTATGTTAGGTGAATCTAGCATCTGATGGATAAATGACTTTCGATGTAACAAGTATCCGATCCACTTAATAAGAAACATATATTTTTAATATGAATGGATGTAATAGATTTGTCCATGTTTACTTGACTTGTGATGGAAGATCATTTTCTAAGAATAATAATATTGCACTTTTGGTCAATTGATACCTATTTTCTCCTCGTTGAACTTTAATGGAGCTGGCAAAGGAGAGCATGGTTCTGAACACTTTTCAAGTTACTTTCTCAGTTGGTATTTCATTTGATCAAAGGCATGCTTTCAAGACCTAAATATCATAGTTGCTCATTTGAAATGAGCTGATTTGTAGTCCCTGCTTTATGTTTGGCTTGTCGCAGAGTTGTTTTACTTCCATAAAAAAGCAGATGTTGAAATGATTATGGGGCAGACTTAATGCTCTCACAAGTGATTTAGAGAAATTTAGGCCTGACAGTTACGTCTCATTGTCTCTCCCTTTGTCGGATTTCGTTTTTCTTTCTTTACAGACGGATGACACTTAAAGAGATTTAAGGGTGGATCTTGGATAGATATCGGAAAATAGAGGCTGCCAGGGACTGATAGATATGGGCTATTTTTGTCTTCGAAATTATGGTTGTTGCTTGTTGGCGGGGATCAGATTGGCCCCATGGCAAGTTCATCATGATTTGGAAACTATGGAACCCTAGAATCAGACTTATGTTCTTCTATCTTCTTTCATAATCTCATTTGTCTACAAAGATCTTTGTTTTGGGTTGTGGGTGTCTGTATATGGCAAGAATATAAGTTGTATCCACAACTCTGCTATTTGGCGTGTGATATTTATAAACAGAGAGTGTACAGAGTCGCTATTTAACCCACCTTTTGTTCTGTATACATGTTAGAAAGAAAATGGTTCGGAATTAGCTGTGTCTTAGCATCTTGATTGTAGACTGAACATGTCAGTCAACCCACTAGAAACCTTGTGAAGATGAAGCTGCTGCATTAGTTGGTGTTAGAATTAGAGGGAAACCCACAAGGGCACACTGGCCAAAGTGGTACTTTACCTTCTTATGTTATGTTAAGAGTTAACGTCTGATATTCGTTTTGTTTATAAATATAATAATAGCGCTTGATGTCTATCTTCTTGTTAAAGACACAACATTTGCAATCGTGTTAAACTTGGTTTGGAAGGATATGTAATTTTAACTACAATAAGTAGTTGCAACTACGAACTAGTGCTTCTAATTTGAAAAGAACTATCAACCTTCTACATTCACTAAAAAAATTACAAAAGTTTCATATATTAAGTCTGATAATAGACTACGGTAGTAATGCCGCTCTTAGCTTCCTGGTGTTTGATAACTCGAACATTATATTCAAGAAAGGCATTGGAATCTTCACAGTCATCTTTTGCAATTTTTGTAGAATCTCACAATATGATTCACTATGCATGGTTTGTGTAAATTTCACTTCCTAGTAGATGTGGCGATGGGTTCTTATTTAGGATTTTAATTTCCGTTTATCTGATAATGAATTTGTAGTTGGCTCAACTATCTCAAGTAGAGGGTAGATTAAAGTTCATGTTTAAATTGTATAATTTATATCTCTTATCATATAATGAAACAACTACGAATTTTGGACATTCAGAGGAGGCAGAGCTTCAGTGTGTTCCTGGAAGCTTTGAATCAGTCGAAGAATACGTTAAAGTATTTGAGCCCTTGCTTTTTGAGGAATGTCGGGCACAGCTCTACAGTACATGGGAGGAATTAACTGAAACACCGTCTAGAGATTTGCATGCAATGGTTCGTATCAAAAGTGTTGAGAGACGCGAAAGAGGTATTAAATTTCATCTTTTATATTGTTTATGCTAAATATTTATATTATAAACATCGAGTAATGTTAGTGTAGATGTCATTTGGCTATACCATGTTTTTTACTATTGAAGTATTATTTTTTGGTGTTCACAGGTTGGTATGATGTAATACTTTTACCTACAAATGAATGCAGATGGAACTTTAAAGAAGGCGACGTGGCAGTTCTCTCCACCCCTAGACCGGGAACAGGTTTGTTTAAACAAAACTGTGCTAATAAACTTAAATGAAGCTATATTAACAATGCCAATCTAATCTCTTGAGATATAAAATTTTAAAATAATGCCAAATGTGTCAGAGGCCTAACTGGTATGCCTGGCAAAATAAAAAGAAAATAAGGAGAAAAATGCTTGAGTCATGTGTCTAGTGTTTAATGGATTATGCATACTTTTGGTTGGTCTTTAGTGTTTCATAATTTAGAAGATTTATGACTATTTCCATTAAGCAGTCATATCGAAGAGAAGCAGCAGCTCAACTACTGGGGAGGTAACTGAGGTTAGCGGACGGGTGGCAGGCACTGTGAGGCGACACATACCAATAGATACTCGAGATCCTACCGGGGCGATTCTTCACTTTTATGTTGGGGATTCATATGATTCAAACAGGTCTGTTGATTCATCACTTTTGTGAATCATACTTTTTTCTTTTTGATTGTTTGTTTGCTGATTAAGAATTACTTATGGTTACTCTACAGCATGATCGATGATGATCATATTCTAAGAAAATTACACCCGAAAGGGATATGGTTTTTAACTGTTCTTGGTGCTCTTGCTACAACTCAAAGAGAATATGTTGCACTGCATGCATTTCGTAGACTCAATTCACAGGTGCGTCCCAGAATTGCAGTTTCCAAATGTAAATTTAAAGTACTACTTTCTTCCAACAAAAATTTATGATTGATTTTTCTCTAGATGCAAACCGCAATTCTTCAACCGAGCCCAGAGTTATTCCCCAAATATGAAGAACAGGCGCCTACAATGCCCGATTGTTTTACAACGAACTTTGTTGAACATTTACACCGGACCTTCAATGGTCCACAATTGTCGGCAATTCACTGGGCTGCAACCCATACTGCAGCTGGTACGACAAATGGGTCAACCAAGAGGCAAGAACCATGGCCCTTTACTCTGGTCCAAGGTCCACCTGGAACTGGAAAGACTCATACAGTGTGGGGAATGCTGAATGTTATACATCTTGTCCAATATCAGCATTATTATACTGCTTTGCTTAAAAAACTAGCACCCGAAAGTTACAAGCAAGCAACAGAGAGTCTATCTTCTGATAATGTCTCAAATGGGTCAATTGATGAAGTTCTCCAAAGCATGGATCAGAACCTATTTCGTACCCTTCACAAACTCTGCCCAAAACCAAGAATGTTAGTTTGTGCACCTTCAAATGCTGCAACCGATGAGCTGCTTACACGTGTTCTTGATCGTGGCTTCATTGATGGTGAGATGAAAGTTTACCGGCCTGATGTGGCTCGAGTTGGAGTTGATTCACAAACACGGGCCGCTCAGGCGGTGTCAGTTGAGCGCAGGACTGAGCAACTTTTGGTGAAAAGTCGAGATGAAGTTTACGGGTGGATGCACCAGTTAAGAGGCCGTGAAGCTCAATTGTCTCAACAAATAGCTTCACTTCAAAGAGAACTCAGTGCTGCTGCTTTCACGGGGCGGTCCCAAGGTTCAGTGGGCGTGGACCCGGATGTTCTTGTGGCCCGTGATCAGAGTCGAGACTTGTTGTTACAAAATCTAGCGGCTGTGGTTGAGAACCGGGATAAAGTTCTAGTTGAAATGTCTCGTCTTTTTATATTAGAAGGACGGTTTCGTAGTGGAGGGAACTTCAATTTAGAGGAAGCGCGTGCTAGTCTGGAAGCAAGTTTTGCTAATGAAGCCGAGGTTGTCTTCACTACGGTTTCAAGTAGTGGCCGGAAGCTTTTCTCACGGCTAACCCATGGGTTTGACATGGTGGTCATTGATGAAGCTGCTCAAGCCAGTGAAGTAGGAGTGCTGCCTCCTCTTGCTCTTGGTGCAGCTCGATGTGTTCTTGTGGGGGATCCACAACAACTTCCTGCAACTGTTATAAGTAAAGCTGCTGGAACTTTGCTATACAGTAGAAGTCTTTTTGAGAGATTTCAACAAGCAGGCTGCCCTACAATGTTGCTTTCCGTTCAATACCGAATGCACCCTCAAATTAGAGAATTTCCATCCCGATACTTTTACCAAGGTCGCCTGACTGATAGTGAAAGTATTGCTAATTTACCTGATGAATTATATTACAAGGATCCAATGTTAAAGCCTTATATATTTTATGATATTACCCATGGCCGTGAGTCGCATCGGGGTGGGTCAGTTTCCTATCAGAACATACACGAAGCACAGTTTTGTCTTCGGTTATATCAACATCTTCAAAAAAGTGCAAAGTCTTTAGGCATAGCTAAAGTGTCGGTGGGCATAATTACCCCTTATAAGCTGCAATTGAAATGTATTCAGCGGGAGTTTGATGAAGTTTTGAAGTCTGAAGAAGGAAAGGATCTTTATATTAATACCGTTGATGCATTCCAAGGGCAAGAACGTGATGTTATTATTATGTCATGTGTGCGTGCTTCGAATCATGGTGTGGGTTTTGTTGCTGATATTCGTCGAATGAATGTTGCTCTCACACGTGCAAAAAGGGCACTTTGGGTATTGAAATCTCCTTTACATTTCCTTTCCAATTTGCCACAGTGGGTGGGTCAGCGGGTTGGGTAACTGGTCAACGTGGGTAATTTTTAATGGCTCTAGACAGAACAGTTTGGGCTGGTCAAACCCAAGACACTTCATGTCTTTAAGCCTTTTACCTTTACAATATATTAGTAGTGTCACGAATAATTAAAAAAATATATTAAATCAGTACTAATCAATTTTCTGGAGTAGAATGATTTAAGAGGCATTCGGCATTTAAGATATGCTTTAGTTGACTTTTGACTCGCTTGACATATCCTTTTTCCTTATTATATTTTCCCTTTTTCACCCGTTAAATATTAAGCATAACGCTAGGTGTATTGTTGCTAGTTTTTTATGTTCTATATATGACGTTTCTAATAGGTTATGGGGAATGCAAGTACTCTGATTCAGTCAGATGATTGGGCTGCACTAATTGCTGATGCAAAGACCAGGGAATGTTACATGGATATGGACTTGATTCCTAAAGATTTTATGGGACAAAAGGTGCCACCTTTATCATACAGTCCACCACAGGCTAGGTTTTCTAACATGAGGAGTTTGAAGAGACCTAGTTCAAGACACAGATCATATGACCACATGGATTCCAGGCCAGGCACACCATCAGAAGATGATGAGAAAACATACTCATCTTTTGCTCCAAGGAATGGTAATTACCGCCCTTTTAAGACACCCATGGAAGGATCCCTCGATGATTTTGATCAGTCAGGTGACCGTTCAAGAGAGGCATGGCAACATGGTATTCAAAAGAGACCAAATTCAACCCCGGTTGCAGGTAAACGAGACTCATGATCCAAATTTATTGGATGTCAAGGTTTTTATTGCGGGTTCACGATTATTGACCTAAATCGGACCCTGGGCATGACCCAAAATAATGGAGCTGCTTAAAAGTTCTTGAATATGCCAGAATTACCTACTCATGATGAAGACAGGAATTTAAATGTGGATGATTATTCATGATGAAGAAACGGTTTCAAATGTGGATGATTAGCTCTAAACTAACTGTTGATCACCAAAAGGTGCATTCGGGCCGTGCAATTCGACCCTTATCCTCTACCAGTGTATGCAGGTGAACAGTCTGCCTTTATTCCATGGCATAAATTGCATGATCATGTGGGACGCCACGGATTTCTGAGGATTGGCTCCTGAAACATTCATGGGCCCTCAGGTTTTGCATTCGTTTGATGAAATTCAACTTATGGCTGCTGAAATGGGGGTAAAAAGATACGATTATACAAGTATAATTAGGATATGTTATGGGAATGGATTCATATGGTTCTATGTTGAAGACTTGAACAATCATGGCATATGGTGTCATGATTATATTTTATTTTTTGTATAGAAATGGTGGTGTTAATTAAGGGAAAGAACTTGCTAATTTGTAAACTTTGGGGGTGATATTAGTCTTTGTGTCTGTACATACTTTTACTTCGACAATAATATTTATTAATTTTTATCTTTTGTATCTATGCCAAATTGCCAGTTGATCTTTTGGACATTTTGTTACACTGAAAGTTGAAAGGGCTTGAGAATTGTCGGCTATCTATATCTATACTCTATTATAAATCAAACTACCCTCCTTTTCAACTTTTTACCCTTAAAATACCCAAAATACCTTTAATCTTCAACACATTATTAATTACACACTAAATCTACTCAATATATCCCTAAATTATTTTCTAACCATATTTATCCAAATAATCTATCTCTTTTATTCATTAATTTAAATATTTTCACCTAATATCTCTATAATACTCTTAATAAAATTATTTACAAAAAATACATACCTTAACCATAAAATTACTACACTACCATTTACATCAATTACTTTTAGATTAATAACTACATCATTACCACCACCATCACCACCCGTTACCGCTACCACCGCTGCATTGCGCAGATACCTATTTAGTTGAAATGAAATTAAATGGGATAAATAATACTCTGAAGTCTGAACTATGAACTAGTTAAATGTACCTTATTCTCCTGTCACAAACACAATACTTCTATGCTTATTTTTCTTATTGATGTTGTTTGTGCTTCTATTTAACACTGAACTCTACTAGTATTAATGTTTTGTGTCACAACCACCATCTTAAACCATTCAATTAGAAAAGGTTATTTTGTTCATTTTTATTTTTTCAAAATATGAAAAACAAAGATTCTGTAACTTTAATTATCATTGTGGTAAAAAGAGTCAGCTCGTTTTGAGTCTTATAAATAAAGCTGGAATTCGGCTCATGTGAATTCCTATAACGAGTTCACAGGGATATATATATATATATATCTTTAAAATGAGATATATATGGAAATCTCCCTATTTATTTAACTTAAAGTTATATAACGCATAAAATGATACTATCTAATGTTCAACTATATACTAGATTGTGCATTATTTTGTACGAGAGCAAGATATCTGCGCGTTGTGGCGGTGATGGAGGTGATGGCGATGTGGTGATGTAATGGCGGTGGCGGTGATGAGGTCATCTATCTGACGGGCTCTGTCGTTAGCCGTACGGGCTCCGCCCTCGGATTTCAAAATTTGTCGAAAGCGACCTCTCTGATGAAAGAGCATGAAATTTTAAGAACACCCATATAATTTTTATAATTTATCGATGTAAGGTTTTTGAGATAAAATTTTTTGAATAAATTGGATGAATAAAATGATTTATGGAGGAAAGAGAAAAAAAAAATAATTGATTGAGATTTGAGGAAAGAAAGAGAATATTATAGTTATTTTAGATAAATACTGAATAGATATAAGAGACATTTTAAAGAAATAAATATTAAAATTTAAATTTAGACCAAGCTATTTACTTTATAATATAGTGCAATATATAGTACATATATAGATATATGTAATAAAAGAGTCATTTAGGCTCGTGTGTTTAGTGTATGAAGCTTGAGCCCGGTTACTAAATGAACTCTAAATTAAGCACGAACTTGTGTAAGATCTACTTGAATCCAGCTTTTAACAAGTCAAATTCAAATGATTTTAGAGTAGTTTGCCTTGTTCATTTCTCTAGTTATGCTTTGTATCTAAAAGTTTTAAACAAGAAGGGTTTATAAAATACAATTTTAATTTGAGAAAGGTCTTTCTATTGTGTAATTTTTTTTTGAAAGATGTGAATCATTCGCTCGCAACAGGGGATCTAATTTATGTTGTTTTAATCGGGTCTGTGGAAGTAAATGATATTCAAAGTCAAAGTTGTAAAATTTTGACTTTGAAAATTTAAAAGTGGACATATTTAGTGGGACTGTGGAAGTAAATGATAATATATACTAATACTTTCTCGTATACACAGTATTGTGTACTTCGTAAGAAAAATGATAATTGGATGGGAACCCTTTGATTCCATGTAGCATTTGGTACCCACTAATTCCCAGCTAGGCTAGTGTCTAGGTGAATCTCGACCACTTAATAATTTATCTCAAATTTACCTTTGGCCAGACTCAAACTCAGGACCTCTCCTGAAAAGTGAAGGCTGGTGTACTCTGTATGAATATCAATATTGGAAGTTTGGAACCCGCCTCCTTCATTCCTACTGCGTGAGAAGTTCCCTTCCTTTTTCAAAGAGAAATTGTCACAAATCGTCCATGTGGTTCCTAGATTAGCATTTTCTTTTTTTTTTTTTCCATTTTCCCTCTACTTTTCAATTTCATTGCCAAACGTCCCTGGTACTAACAATTGTAAAAAAAAAGCCCGTTAAACCCCTCACGTGCAATTCCCGTGAGGGTATAATTGTCCAACCACTTTAATATACAACCATAGGGACGATTTCATCTTATTTATCTTCCCCAAAAAACTGTTTTACCCCATTATTCCATAAACCTAACTCATCTCTCTTCCTTATTTATCCATCTTCTTCCTTTCTAACTCATCTCTCTTCTTTCTTTCTTCTATCTTTCTAATCCAACAACCATCAATGGTTTATTGTTCTTGTGGTAACCCAGTAACACTTCGAACATCCTGGACACCTCGTAATCCAGGTCGAAGGTTCTATGGTTGTTATCGCAAGGTAAATGGTTGTGAGTATTTCCGATGGGTCGATCCTCCTATGTGTCAAAGAGCTGCCGATATAATCCCTGGTTTATTAGGAGAAAAAAAAATAATCTTGAAGCAGCACTGCATAAAAGAGAATAACAAAGTGTGGAGGTTGAAGATGTATTTAGTATGTAGTGGGTTGTTTTTTCTTGAACGAATTGCATTTTTGGTCCCTGTATTATCACACCTTTTGCAAGTTTGATACAAAAATGTGAAAAGTCGCGAAACGTATCCCTGTCATATCACACCTGTTGCAATTTTGGTCCAAAAGTAACGTGCCGTTAGAATTCAGCCGTTAATCATGGGGGGTAGTTTCTTCCATTTATTGCTCATAGGACCATTTCTGCAAAAAAAAATAAAATTATTTTGTATACGAGTATATTTATGAGTCTATGAAAAAGAAGTGTTTTCGGTTTGTGTTTCATTCAAGTTTGAACCCAAAGACCCAACACTACCCGAAGCAGCAGCCAATTGGGATCCATCAGTCGCACCACCAGGAGCCTCCTGGTGGCTGACCGGAATCTGAACAGTAGCAGCAACAGCCATGGGTGGTGGGAAAAAAAATATGGAGCGGCTATGGTTTTCTGGATTTTTAGGGTTTTTGTTCGATCCCCCACCCCCAGATCGTTTCTCCAACCAGAATTAATCAAAGTAATCCCGTCACCATCGACATTCGCTGCCATGGCCTCCCCCTGGTGGCCGGCAGCTGATGTGTAATTTCGAGTCTTAAAATTTATAACACGAATCACCTAGCTACTGTCTACTACACACTTACGGGCAGTGTACCCGATCGCATGGTATAGTTTACTTGGTATGTACGAGGTCGAACACAAGGACTTTGTAAGTAATTGTTGAAATAAAGTAATTCAGAAAAGAGGGGGTTTTGTGGCCGAATTGCCACGTTACAAAATTAAACTAAAAGAAAATAATTAACTCCGGTGTAACCGGGGCAGGGATCGTCCTCAAACGATAGTAAAAATGATTGTATGACAATAATAATAAAAAGGACACCTACTTGGATCAGCTCACATGCCAATCATCGGGTCTAAACATTACTTGCATTTGTTGAATGACTCAAAAAATAAACAAGACGGACTTCCGTTATACTTGACACTTTAATTGCTCTAAATATAGTTATTGCTTCCGCGTTTAATTTTTATTCAAAACAATTAAACATTAAGATCCTGAGTTGATTTTTATGATTTAACCTTTAAAAGCTTTCTTCCGAACTGCTTATTCACCTAATCAAATTCCTCTATCATACGTGTTTACACATTCAAAGTGAATTTAATTGTTTAAAATCTTTATCGTTGGTTTCTTCCGAACTCCAACGACTTTAAGTTAATTATAGACCGATTAACCATTTCATAAACCAATTGACAATGATATAGATTTCTTCCGAACTTCTAATTACAATTATCAATCAATATATATATAAAAGATAAATACAATATTTAAACTCAAATAAATATGGATCAACGATTAAACATAAAAACCTTGTTTAACAATTGCAAGTAACATTCGAATCGACCCTATGACATGCTTACTACCCAAGCGGGTGCAAGAGATTTAACTACTCATAATCAAAACACAAGAACAAACAAATAGAGAAGAAATCATATTATACCAAACGATTGAAGAATATCCGGTAACAATAATGATTACAATCCAAAGCTGAAAAGAGATAAAACCCTAACAACTTGTCTGATCCAAAGTGTTAATAATAATGAGAAACTAAAGAAAATTATGCCAAGAATTCGTCCCTTAATGCAGAACCCTAGATGACTATATATACAAAAATCCCGGGTACGCCCGTTAAGAGAGTAACACCCGTTACGTTTGTACTACGCGTTTAACGCCCGTTACACTCCTTTGAAGTCTTCACGGCCGTTATGTGTTATGTGACATAACGACCCATTACAGGTGATTTTGGGTTTTCTCCTTGTAACGGGTGTTACTCACGTAACGGGAGTTTCAAGCTCCAGATTCCGTTTTCTCCGTCTTTAACTTGATTTCGACCGAACCCTTCTCCCGTTTCTTCCATAAATCATCTAAAACAACCAATTCCTTCGTATAATCATTTTCCAACCTGAAAACACTTAACAATACCTCAAAGCATCGAAAGTTGGATATAAAACTATAAAAAGTACGAATAATTGGTCCTAAAATCACGTGGGAAATGGTATAAAATATGGCACATCAGCAACCACCCCAGCGGCGGCGAGCGACGGTTGTCTAGTGATTTTAGGGTTTTCCACCGTTTTTGAAGGAAATAGCGTAGCAGCAACATTAGATTCGAATGAATCTGCAACAAATGACTCAGAATTGGAGGAATTAGATCTCAGATTTTACTTTTTCCACAATTTTAGATTTATTTGCCCCTTTTCCATGATTTTGATTAGGTTTTTTAGGCATGGTTTGGATCGAAATTGAAAAAGGAACAAGAGAATGAGATCAGATTGTTTATTTCGATTGTTTTGATTGATTTTGATGGATTTTGCAAGACAAAGAGTCATGGATCCCTAGGTGAGAAAATCGCCCAAATTGAGAGAAAAAACACATAGTACACCTTCCATCCGGTTTGTTTAGAACTTAATTCTTATTGCTAATATTATTTGATTATTTTTTTGAGATTTGATTTTTAGGTTTTTAGAGTTTGGATGATTTTGTGAGCTAACTTTGATGATAAATGTAACTGTGATTGATGTTTTTGATTTAATCTGATGGTATTTGTTAATGATGATCATAGACTCATAGATATACTCGTATACAAAAAATATATAAATATATATATATATATATTTTTGCAGAAATGGTCCTATGAGCAATAAATGGAGGAAACTACCCCCCATGTGACAAGCACATGGGGGCATTAACGGCTGAATTCTAATGGCACGTTACTTTTGGACCAAAATTGCACAGGTGTGATATGATAAGGATACGTTTCGCAACTTTTCACATTTTTGTATCAAACTTGCAAAAGGTGTGATAACACAGGGACCAAAAATGCAATTCGTTCTTTTTTCTTTATGTGTACTTATTTAGAATCTAAATGTTGTTGTATTGACATCAGTTTGTGGTTTTTTTACTGGTTAATAGTAATGTAATGTCTTTATAATGGCTATGTAATGTTGTGAAATCAATTTTGAAATGGCAATTGACAAAATAAATTGTGTACAGAAATAAAAGAAAAGTTGCAAGGAGACATGCATTTAAAAAGAATCCGCAAACTAGTCATAAAATCCAACATCTGAATGCCACAAAATCCAAAATTGGCTTAGAAATAAGTAACACAAAAGTGGCACCAGAATTACATAACAAGTCATACCCTAAATACCACATAAGTTACCAGAATTACATTTCAGTTTCAAAGTAAAGTTTCAAAGGGACATGCATTCAAAAGCAAGACTTGGTTGGGGAGAATTTGGTCCCAGAAAACTTTCTGATCTTTCTTGGACTAGCATGGCATGTTCTTTCAAAAGCACCGGTCTTTGATGAACCAGCTTGATTTGGTTGACTTGGTTGTGATGTTTGAGGTGGCTGTGTTGTTTGACTTGGTTGTGATGCTTCAGTAGACCTTAAAATTTACCACAATATATTAGCAAACTTACAGATTCAATTGACAACAAAAAATGACACTAAATTACAATACAAAACAAACCTTTGTTCTTGAGAAGAATTCTTTCTTTTCTTATTATTGTTTGTGTTGATGATGCCTGGCTTTGACCTTTACATGTCTTAGAATTATGGCCCATCTTATTACATTTTCTATATGTGACAGTCTTTCTTTGCCTAGACAGTTTGCCATCTTTCACCATTGGCTTGGATGAGCTTTCCCCAGCACTGGGCTTTCTTTTTCTACAAGGTCTCCCTGCTTGAGTCTTATGATATGGGGGTAACAATTTTGTAGGACAGTTACTTATAGGCCATGTTGACACACCATTAACTGGGTTAATCTTTTCGTTATAAACCTCCTTCCATGTTTCCAACCTGTAGGCCTTATGAACCTAGTCCTCTGGACTCCCCACTTTCTTACCATGGTCAAACATATCCCAAAGAGTTGCTACAACATGTTTGCAAGGTAATCCAGTTAGCTCCCATTTCCTACAACTACAAGTGTTTTTCACCATATCTACAACTGCTTGGTCCTGCCATGGATCACTAACTTGGTATTTAGTATGAC
Organism: Erigeron canadensis; assembly: GCF_010389155.1. Taxonomy (NCBI): domain Eukaryota; kingdom Viridiplantae; phylum Streptophyta; class Magnoliopsida; order Asterales; family Asteraceae; genus Erigeron; species Erigeron canadensis. Next base: position 22,657,757 of record NC_057767.1, on the reverse strand, counting down.
CATTGAATATGACATTGTATCTACCTGCTACTTTTTTAGTTGCCTCAAATATTTGACTTGCAGTGGGGGTTAAAGGGCCCTTACATTTGTCAATTACTTCCTGAACTGTCACAAGCCTTCTCATCATATACTCTCTAATAAATTCCAAACAAGTTATTATTGGCCTTTCCCTTCCATCAACTAACTTACTATTGAAGGATTCACATATATTATTCAATAGAATATCACAGTGAGCTCTTCCTGTTTAATTAGGTAAAACTTTTCTAAAATTAATTTTCTAAAGCAAAGTTATTTATACGAAAGCAATAGTGAGAGTATACCTGAAAAATGAGCCCGGACCCAATGCTTTGGTGGAATTGCCCTCAACAAGTCATAAACCCTGATGCTTAAACCTTTTAGTTCACCCATTGCATTTTCAAACTATGGAACAGTTGTTAAGGTAGCACATTTCCATATAATGTCCTTGTAAATCTCTCCACACTTTAAGTGAGCTTTCAAGTTTTCATGGATGTGTCTTAAGAAATATCTATGTTCTGCATTTGGAAAGACACTTGCAAGAGCTGGAATAATACCCTATTAAAAACAGTAAAGGTTAATAAGCATTTTGTCAAATCATGAAAGTGAGCTTTAAATAATTAAAACTGTAAATTAAAAAACAGTAAAGGTTAATTAAAACCGTAAATAATTTAACAAAGTTCAAAGTATGCACTTGTTGTCTGTCACTGATGAAAGTGTAGTTGATGGTTTTTGTCAAATCCATATCATCACCTAGGCAAGTTAAAAACCATGTCCATGAGCTCTTGGTTTCAGCTTCAACTATGGCATATGCTACAGGGTAGATACCATTGTTAGCATCTACACCTACAACAGTTAATACTTGCCCCGGATAAGGACCTCTCATAAAAGTTCCATCTAACCCCAACAACTATCTACCAGATGCCTTAAATCCCTTCTTTACTGGCCCTAAACAAATGTAAATTTTCTTAAACACCCTTGTGTCTTTTGTTTCTAGATTGGGCTCATGTTTAACCTCTATCTTCATAGTTGTTCTAGGATTCCTAAATTGCACTTCAAGTGCATAATTCCTCAAATTTGCATACTGATCAACATAGTTTCCCCTTAATTGGTTCATTTCCTTGGTTTTGGCCCTATAAACAACCTGCCTATCTATTCCCAGCTCAAACTGTTTCTGGAGTTGGTCTTGTAATGCTTTCCCACTGATATGCTTATTATTAGCACAAGTATCACCTATATATTGAGAAAGAAAGGTACTACTTGCCCACTTAAGATGTCTGGTTTCTAAGCATGTGTGTTCTTCATTTAATGTCTTCACATACCAATGCTTATCTTGATTGGTTTTGGAGACATGTAGGGCCCATGGGCAAGTGGGGGTAGTATTAATTACTTTCTTACCCTTTTCTTCCCACTTTTGCTAACCCTTTTCCTCATTTTCTGTCTGTACAAGTGTGCAAGATTCTTTATCTTTTGTTTCCTTTTCATCATTTTTATAACATGGCACCTTGCCAAAACAACATACCCTAATCCTTATGTTGTCATTCCTTACAAACTTAAGATCTCTTCTACTCTGCACTGCATGCTTTTTCACCAATGCTTTAATCTGTTTTTTGTCTATGAAAGCTTTCCTTGGTTGAAGGGGACACTTAATTTGTTTGTTTAATTTTCTCAGCTTCTTGTTTCTCCCATCTCCATCTGATCCTTCCCCACTGTCATACTCATCAAAGTTTATACCCACCACCTCCTCATTAATTCCCAAATTGCCTGCTCCTACATCCACACCTTTCATAAGCCAAAAGTCATCCTTTTCACAATGATCTTTGAAGTCACTCATGTCCACCTCAACCCCATTAACTTTATCACTTGTATCTAGATTATTTGGGAAAAACTCATCAGCAGTATCAATTGGTATTTCTACATTCACATGATCAGTTTCTACATCAACATGATCAGTTTCAAAATTCTGACTAGGACCTCCTACATCAACATGATCAGTTTCAATATTTTTACAAGGACCTCCTACATCAAACTTAAATCCATCATTCTCAACACCTTCCAATAAAAATCTACTACAACTCATAGGTTTATGTAAAAATACATCATCATCTGATATTTCTTCAATAATGACATTAGATTCTATAGCTAGGGCCCAATTTGTTTCCATAGTTGACACATTATGCTCAATGTAAATATCAAACATTCTGTGTGATTTTTTAACATAAGTAATCAAATTTATCACATCGATATCACTTCCAAAAGGTAGCAGACCTTTATCTAAATCAATTGTACCAAGTTTTAACAAATGATAAAACATGGTCATCTTTTCATCATAGCCTAATTTCTTAACCATAAAGTTAAATTCATGAACTGGAAAATGATCACGGTCAACATAATCCAGGATTACCTCTTCACCAAGGACATACTCTCTACCAGGACACTTTGTGAATACCCCACCATGGTGAATCCGAATAGAAATTAAACTGGGATATGTCACTATAAAAACAAAATAAGAAATGAAAAAGGTAAGAAAATAAATCAATGGAACTTATTTTTTAATTCACCATATTGAAATTTGAGATAAACAGTACCATAATGTTGATTCATTAACTTAGATTCCTTATTAGTTAACTTCTTAGGTCTGAAGAGTTGTAATCCATTTGCATCAAGAATGAGGCTTTCATCATCCATGTTAATTGAATTATACGATTTGGGGGTTCTTTTTTAGGGTTGGGAAATGGGTTGGGAAAGTTGTGAATAATATTTTGGGGTTGAATATATTTTAGGGTTTATATATATACTGTACCGAATCGTCCCTGTGGTTGTATATTAAAGTGGCTGGACAATTATACCCTCACGTGTATTGCACGCGAGGGGTTTAACGGGCCTTTTTTTATGATTGTTAGTGCCATGGACGTTTGGCAATGAAAATAAAAAGTATAGGGATACCTAATGAAAAAAAAAGCACAGGGACGAAAATGCTAATTTAGCGAACCACAGGGACGATTTGTGACAATTTCTCTTTTTCAAACTTCAAAGTTCACTATTTAAGTAAGTAGATAATGCTTTCATGTGTAAAATGAAAATGACAGATTTAACGGAACATATCTGACACTTGTTAGGTTTTTTTTTTTTTATTAAGGCTTGTTTTTAAATTTCTTTCTCTCCTCTTCCTCACTGTCACGTCAGTTTTTCTCAATCCAAGAACTACCCCCAGCATTAATGTTGAAATTGTGTGAACTTTCATAGACTCGACTAACCATATGTCTTCGGATCTTTGAGCCCGTAAGGTCATACATAATAGAATATCTATAATGTTTAACCATAAAGCTACGGAATGATATTTGATCATTTACGCATTTAATTAAACTTGTTTTTAATTAAATTATTCATTTATAAATTAACGTGAGTTAATTAAGGATAAATGGAATAACCGACAAATATTATTTATAGAAGTCAATTAAAGTTTAATTTAAATGATTGATAAATAAACTTATTAATTAACTGAGTTTAATTAATTAAGAGAGTTAACGGGTTAGATAATTAATTAGTTAATGGTTTAAATAAATTAATGATGGATTAATTAATATATGGAAAGTCATGTCCATCCCTTCTAAGGCCTCATGGCCGAAAATCCACTTAAGGATTGGAGGTGGGGATCGAAATTCCCATAGGGGAATTAAAGGGTTTTAATTTCCTAATCTAATCAGGAAACTATACCTATATAAACCCATAGAACCTTCATTAATTCATGTACATTCTTGAAAACCTTAAGTCACACACAAAGGTGAAAATCCCTTTTTTTCTCTTTGTGTGGGTCGAACTACACTTCCAAAGGAAACCAAAATCCCAAATTGTTTTAGATTTAATTATTTAGGGTTTTAGTTAAACCCTAAATTAGTTTCAACAAAAGATTTCTTGCCTTTTGTGTATGGTTGAAGTCGAACTCATGAACCCTAAAAAGGGTTTTCAAATTTCAACTTTCTTCTTTGAAGGAGAGTCGAATTCGACTTTAGGGAGCTTGCAAGGGTTTCGTTCAGTTGCGGTCGTAAGGTTAAAGGTGTCTAATAGATCCTTGGTTGAGGCATTGTTCGTGTACATACTTATGGAGGCTTTCTACACTTGGAATCTTCTTTCTGGATTCTTGTACATCATGGAGGATCTTGTCTACCGCAACGTAGTTAGTTTTCTTATTTATTAAAGTTACTTATATTGCATTGCATGGTGATCTTAAGCCAGGATATGAGAACTATTAAATGTTTCCTTAAATGATACCACATGTTTTTAATAGTTGCTAATAGTTCATTAACACGCTTCCGCTGCGCGACATGTTTTGTAAAATTTAAAATATCTTTCAAACCAGGTTGGTCACCCGACCCATTTTATATTAATAAGTTAATGAAATCCCACTCATTCCTCACTTCTTCCTCATCTCTATCTAAACTTTTTTTATTCTATTTTATTTTAGTCAACAAACGGATACAAAAACAATGGGGCCACCACACTCGTATCTTGTTCTTATTTAGGAAATGAGTGAAAATCGACGAGGAGGAAGGGGCTGTGGCATTAACGTCGACGACGAAAAGATGTTGGATGAGCTTGGACGAGGATTACTACGAGCGGCCTTAGAGGTAGGGCAATCAGAGATAGAAAATGATATCTCTGAGATAATTGATGGGGAAAAAAACATTTTATATTTTTCATTAAGGAAAAGCATATGCATAACCTTCAATTGGTTTGAATGACGAGATGTTGTGAATCAGATTGTTTATAATACGATGGCCGGCTAGAGCCGGTCAACAAATAACAATATCTTGCATTGGTATCTCATTCAGTAAGTATATAAAATGTGATTTTCATATACACCAAACTTAGAATAATAAGGGATGGTTATATAAAGTTGTTAGGTATCTAAATTTATTTGTGAAACCCTCCAAAATTAATTTTTTTAATTCATAAAGTTCATGGAGGCCATACATTTATTCATTAAACAAGATATATTAAAAAATTATTATGCGAGGGGTTTTACACCAAAGCTTAGGTGTCGGACAACCTTATATTCACTTTTCCTTAATAACAATTACATATATTAAGAGTATTTGTGCATTAAAATATTACCCTTTAAATTAACCATAATGGTAACCACGCGATACGACGGTGTGATGGCGGTGATGGGTGTTGGTGGTGCGCATCGGTATCGGCAGTTGTGGAGGTGGTGACGATGGTGGCGATGTAATGGCGACGACGGTGGTGACAGTGACGGGTGGTGGCGGCGGTAATTGGTGGTGGTAACGGGAACGGTTTAGGTTATTAATGTAATGTGATTTTGATTATTGTTAAATGTTGAAAGTTAAGAGTTAAAAATTATTTTTGTTTTATAATATAAATACGGATATAGATAAATAGAGATATCTACCAATAAACTAAAATAGGATTGACATGTTCTTGAAATGACATGTGGCGTAATCCTTGATCGACGCATGTCTTTTTAATTTATTTATTTTGTTAAATTATATTTTTTAGTTATATATAAATTCAATTTTTTTTATTAGACTTAGATTTAAACTCCAACTCTTGGCTTATTATTACAAATATATTATAACCTTATTTGATTGATCGTTTTACCATTAATAAATTGTCTCTTTTTCTTTCTCAATTATTCAACTCCTATTATTTATATTAATTATAATAAGTTATTAACATGAAAACTTCAAAAATTTGAGTTTACGATCCAAAATCACCAGACTATTTGTTATCATCCACTATGCTTACAAGTTCCGATTTTGATGTGGTTATAAAATTTAAGGTAAATCTAAAATTCTAACTAAACATATATTATATTTATAAATATTGTTTATTATAATTTAGCTTCGCTCATTGATTTACTTTAACTACAATTTATTTCAAACTCACAAATCATGTATGAGGTATATTCAAATTTCTTTTATGATATAAACTATATAGTTACCATACATCATACGGATACTAATACATAAGATATATACATAATCATGTCCATATTTATATACATAATCATGTCCATAATTATGGTATATGGAAATCCTCTTAATAATATAATGTACGAAATAAAAGGAAAAGCTTAGTAATCAAAGTAAGGAGGGCAAATATATAAATTTTATAATAACTTATAGTAAAGTTATATTCCGTTATGTTATAATACAAGATATTATTATAATTATTATTATTATTAACCAACTCCGGGTAAAGATCAGCGCTATTTTTATTTGCACATACTAACATAGTATCCGTGCAAATGCAGCGGCGGTGACGGCAATGTGGTGATGACTGGTGGCGGTGGCAACTGATAGTGATGACGATTAGTAATGTAGGCTATTGATATAAATGTAATTAATATATGGGATTAGCTCCCTCGAAAGTAAGAAACTTTGAACGAATGTCTATAGTAGGAAATAACTAAAGTTGTGTGTATTGTATGTAAACAACTTTGAAATAATGTTTATTGTATGTAAGAATTTCGTTTCAACCAATTACAATCTGACAAGCGGCACCTGTATATGGTTGCCACGTATATTTTCTTATATACAATAAACATTTTTTCAAGTTGCTTACATACAATACACATAACTTTAGTTTTTTCCTACTATAGGCATTCGGTCAAAGATAGTTACATTTCAGGAAACCAATCCCTTAATATAATGGTTAGTGTAATTATTTTAGTAGTTGAGGGATTAGTGGTGTAATTTATTTCATTAAGGGCATTTTACATATATTGGTGGAAATATTAAATTAGTGAAAAAAAGAAGAAGATGATTTAGAGAAAGAGTAAAGGGTATTTTAGTAATATTGCATAGAGTAACTTTCAACATTACCATAAATAAAATGAGCTATTTCCTTTCTATAGAAGTATAAAAAGAATGAGCTATTTTTTTTATATTGAAGTATAGAACTATAGATAATACAAATGCTCCCATTACCACTTCTTTGAGTTATCTTTTTTTTTTTCAATTCATGCATTCCATAAAATACTTGAGGGGCTAGGGGTATTTTCTAAATCCACTATGTGGGTCCCGGATGTGAATTTTTCCCAAGATATTATGTTCGAGTTTTGAGTTTCTCATATCAAAGTATTTTTCATGAACAGAGGGTTGGAGGTCCAGCAAGTCGCTGGTTAAAATTGTTTCCAGCACTTCTGAATCGAAACTAACTTTACAAAAATTATTATTATTATTTTTATTATTATTATTATTATTAAAAGAAAGTGGGATTGCATGGGAAGAATATGAATATTAAGACGATAGTGAGTGTTAGTGGTGGCACATCCAAATTGACATTGTCCAAAAATCCATATAAAAATATATTACAAATTTACAATAGAATTAATCACCAGCAGCTCTTCTTTGATATCATCATCTTCATCTACTCCCTGTTTTCTTCTTCCAAATGCCACCCCTACATCTCTTCTTCTAACCAATATTTACACACACTTTTTCATTCTTTTATTTTTTAGATATAATTTTTTTTTATTCTTTAATTAATCAAACACTCTCTTAACTAAATCAGACCTCCTAAATTTTTGAAGGTTACATATTCTTTCAGATCTTTGTGTACTCTGTTTTTCTTTCTCTCATCACAACACAAAAGGTACCCACATGAATATTACTTGTATAATATATATTGAATATCAGTGATCACACAATTATGTATTGAATATTTTGTTAATCTCAGCCAATGATAAAAAGAAATGTTTTCTTATTGTTATAATTATGTACTATCACTGATCACACTGATAATTATGATAACATGCAAGATTTTTGTTCTCAAAACATGCTTTTTTTTTTTTTGTTTTTTGTTTTTTGTTTTTTTTTTGTTTCCTCAAAGAGTGACATGTGACTGATAAATATGACTGATCAAGTGATCATCATCATCATGCATCTTTTGTTATCTATTTAACTTCAATTGATTGTTTATCCAGTTTTATGTTAATATGTTATTATATTATTAGACCACTCTACATTAGAGTAGAGGCAGGGCAGTCTACGTTTCACCTCCTCAATACCCTGTTTTTGCCGTTGTTGTTGATGTTAGTGATTTTATTCTTGAAGAAAAAAATAAATTCAACTTTTAAACTTTGATACTGTTTTGTGGGTTTAGGTACTGATATAAATTGTAGTGATCTGAAAGAAGTTCAATATTCGATTGACGACAAGTTTTCTTGACTGTACTTATGCTTGATTGTTCTTTAGTTGTGCAGACTCTGCACTTATATTTATAGTATTTTAACTGGAACCTGAATGCACAAATGTTTTTGAATTATATTGAAGCAATTGGTTATCTGAATGCAAGTAACATATGTTTAGTCCATGATTGTACATATCATACCGACTCTCCCATGAATTGAGTTGCCGTGTTGTTCACTTGTTTGTGTGTTTAGTTTCTTAATTCGTAGTCGCCTTTTGATGAGAAATATTTGGTTTTACTCATAAGGACAAAACCATTGCTTTCAAGTTTTCGGTATGGACTTTGTCAAAAAAAAAGAAGGGAAAAAGCAGGACTGCAGCATGTTTGCCTTCAACATTGTTTGTGATATTGTATATAGTTTCTAGCAACTTAAGGAATTCACATCAATCTTATAGTTGAAAATAATTATGGGTATTTGAGTTTACTAAATATTAGATATTTTAAAGTTTGCAGGACCTCATAAAGAGTTATGAATCCACAACTAAGGAAAACAAACTCGAGTCTCTGTATTAGCCAACAAGATCAACAAAAGTTGGTATGTATTGAATTCCTCAAGTTTTCAGTATGCTAAATACTTGGCTAAGGAACATTTAGATATAATAACCATAATTCTTACAAGATCATGCATTATGTTAGATTAATGAGTTGCGCATGGCGATTGAGAATAACGATGAGATTAACAAGATTAAGCAGCAACTTGGTCATGACTATTCTAGTCTTTGTTCCGATCAATCAATTTTGAGATTTTTAAAGGCACGGAGTTGGAACGTTAAAAAGGCAGAAAAAATGCTTGAAACATCCTTAATATGGAGAATGAATTACAAACCATCAGAGATTCGTTGGGTAAACTCCTCTTTCGATGAATCTTTACTATTATAGTTCGCTTTCTGCTCAACTTCTTCTAATAATTTCTTCTTTGTTTCATTTCTAAGCTCTTTCCATTCTGAACTGTTAAAAGATCTACTAAAATTATATGTTGATTCTAGTTTAGTGGTTTGTAGAAGCTAAATTTTCATTTTATTTTAGCATCAATGGGACATGTAAAGCAGACATGACCCTTGAAACTAGTCTGGTACTAATGACCAGGGTATGCATTATCGTAACAAAAATAGAATTTACCAGATACACTAGACTAAGAACTTTTAATTTGGGCTTAGTTTACTTGGAAAAATATGTTTCTGGATACATATATCTCCCTTTGCATCCATTTTATTAGGGACTGATAAACATTGCATGTGTGAGTCAATCCAAGGCTTGAATTTGTGGTTACCCGATAGATTCTATTTTAAATTTAGTAATTATATAATGTAGGAACATGTTGCGGCCGAGGCAGAAACAGGAAAAATCTACAGATCAAGTTTTATGGACAAGCAAGGGAGAACAATACTTGTTATGAGACCAAGATGCCAGGTTTCATTTCACATTTCCTGCTTTTTGACTTTTGAAGTCAGACATATCATATCCTAACTTGTTTCTGTTACACTCTTATTTCCATATCCACCTGCAGAACTCAAAGTCAACACGAGCTCAAATAAAGTATTTGGTATATTGCATGGAAAATGCTATATTTAATCTGCCACCAGAACAAGAACAAATGGTTTGGTTGATCGATTTTCATGGCTTTGGTATGTCTAATATATCCATCAAGTCAACAAAGGAAACAGCTCATATATTGCAAGATCATTATCCCGAGAGGCTTGGCCTGGCTATTCTCTATAATCCACCAAAATTTTTTGAACCATTTTGGAAGGTACATACTTTTTTTATGTGGGTTTGGAAACTTATTGTCAAAAAATGTTGATATTTGCTAAATCAACGAATTTACGTTTAGTCAGTTTGACTTCAAGATTGTGTTATTGTAGGTTGTGAAGCCTTTTTTGGAACCCAAAACTGCAAATAAAGTGAAATTTGTATATTCAGATGATCCAAACACAAAAAGCTTCATGGAAAGTTTGTTTTACATAGACAAACTCGAGTCTGCATTTGGTGGGAAAAATACAGCAAAGTTTGACATTAAAATATATGCAGAGAGAATGAAAGCAGATGATGCAAAGAGACTTGCTTTCCAACAAGAAAGCAGCTCCAGTGCAGCATCCTGCCAGGCCTCCACAGTCTCAGGATCTAACCACACGAATGCAGACTCGGATTCTGATGAGAAAACAAAATCACCTGACATTAATGAAGAAGAAGTATTAGCTGAGGCTCAAAAGATCGCAGCATCTGATGGTGCTGGAAGAGGTGCTCGAATCGACCCTTAATATTATGGCCATTTGTAGCGCATTTTCTGTTTTTCACATCAAAGGTTTTGTTTTTAGCTAACCCAATGTCGATGAAGTCTATTTATTTCATATTTTTATACTAATGTCTCAGTTTATGTTTTTCGTGGATCATAATTTTGTTTTTCTATTTAAATATAATGTTGTCGAATTTTCTCTCTCAAAATGGGAGGAAAGGAAAGGGTGGTCGTAAGATTCCAGCTCCTATACATTACGTCAAATGCCCACTGCCGGTAATGCAAAACTGCATCGTATAAAGCTAATAGTTTGCATTTGGCAAATAGGCGAGTAAGCTTGGAGTATATGCAGTGGCGGCTTAAGGTTTTTAGAGGCCTTAAGCGGTGTTAGTTTTAGGGGTCTAGTTCATTAGCATATAAAATAAAAGGAAACAAAAAGAAGGTAGCTAGCTCGACTTATGTTATCGAATTACCAGTAATAAAAAGATACCGATGTTGATGTAAAATCCAATAAGGGTATTACTGCAATGCAAATTATATAATGATAGTTAGTCTAAAGTCCAAACAATAAGTATAGTTTAAAATATTGAGGCCCTATATTTTTGGAGGCTTAAAGTGATCGTCTTGTTCCATAGTACTGTTGAGCCACCTATGAGTATATGTCGTATTGCCACGTGTACTAGATGGAATATAGAATGTATAAAGTCAACTTGGTAAGGTTATGTTTATTATAGAATGACTTGAAGCTTGTCTGAGTTCATAGTTTCTACCTAGCCTTCATCCACACAAAGACCTGATCGTCGTATTGGACACTAAATCAGAGCACGGCAAGTTCCTAGCATGGAATAAGCCTCTCTTTTCATGTGGCTACATTATCTTTTATAAGCAGACTTCATTAATTGAAAACTGTCTCAACCCAAAACTAATGTCAATGACACTTTATATCAATCGTGTTCAAAATTTACAATGATATGAAATGGGTCATAATGTTTATTGCATATACGTTGTAACATATTGCTAAATTACATACCAAGAAAGAAAGAAAAAAGAAAGCAAAATCACTGGTATATTTTTTGGAAAATGCTAAATTTACAAACAACATATAAATAAAACTTTATAAACACATGTGGCATATGACATGGTTAATCAATCATGAGTTGGGACAGTGGTTTGGGGTTTCCCTGTGACCTTTAGGTCCCAGGTTCAAATCCCTATTCAGTAGAAGTAAAGGTGAAAAAGGTGAAAATCCCTATTCAGCATGAGTAAAGGTGAAAAGAAGTAGAAGATGAAGCAGGAGTAAAGGAGTAATCTCAAATACATTGTAACTTATGCATATATATATTTGTATATTGTACTTTGTGTATAAAGACTTATAAAATACAGGTTGATTTTTAGTATATACTTCATTAATGTGGACTTATTTTTAAGATGGGAAATGATTGATAATCCTAACTAAATGGCCTAAAAACCTTCTAACAATAATACTGTGACATTTGTCAAAAGCAAAGAATGAGATTAAGAAAGAGATTAGTGGATGACACTTGTTAAGTAGTTAGGGGGTGTTTGATAGAATTGAATAAAAGAAAATGGAAATGTAATAGAGAATGAATATAGTGGGAAAGAGAATGAGTATTTGGAAAGGGAATAGATTCCGTCGTTTGGTACAAACAGAGAATGAATATATAAAAAATAAAAAATTTTAAATAATAATTAAATTTAATACTTATAACATCACTAAAACCAAAAAAAAAAAAAAAAAAAAAATTTCCATTCCCATCCATTCTCTACATTTTATAGAGAATTGAGGGAATGAAATCGATTCCCACTTCTCGATTCTCTTTCCCATTCTTTATTGTCACCAAACATGAGAAGTCTTTCTCATTCCATTTTCACCATGTTTGGTACAATGGAATGGAAAGGATGGAATGGAATGAGAAACACTTCCCATGTTTGGTTGTAATGGAGAATGGGAAAGAGAATCGAGAATAGGGAATCGATTTCATTCCCTCAATTCTCAATGAAATGTAGAGAATTGATGAGAATGAAAATTTTTTAATTTTTGTTTTGTTTTAGTGATGTTATATGTATTAAATTTGATTATTATTTAAAATTTAGTATTTTTTATATATTCATTCTCTGCTTATACCAAACGACGGAATCGATTCTCTTTCCAAATATTCATTTTCTTTCCCACTATATTCATTCTCTATTACATTTTCATTCTCTTTTATTCACTTCTACCAAACACCCCCTTAGAGTATTAAGAGGATTTATTATTTCCCATCTAAAAATTATCTAGACTTCCGTTGGGGGCTAGTCCATCCACATATATGACTTCCGATGTTTGCCACTAATAGTTTAATGATCTTTCTAGTATGAGTATGGTGAACAAGTCATTTTATTTAGGTTATTGTTTTTTAACTTAGCAGTGATAATAACTGTTAGAATCTAACATGATTCGATTCAAATAAAATTAAATATTCAATTATCTTATAAAACCTATAAGAGCATTAAATATGATTGTTATTGATTTAAGGTTTCTAAAACAAGATATTTGTAAATTATGGGATGAAGATTTCAACTGGAGTTATGCCAAAACCAGGGGAGAAAGCCACCCGAATTTAAAGAGGGTATTAGTGAGAAGATTGTTTGATTAACCTTTAATTAGAGTTAATGACTATCTATTTATAATGAGAGTGTTTATACCTTAACCTTTTGGTGCTTAGTGTGTGCAACAATAGTACTCATAGTTCCAATCACCTAATGAGAAACCATATATAGTATGTGTTTAAAAGTAAATAAGTCCATCATACATTTACTAAGACAGAGATTTCAGTTATTATCAATTATCATATCAAGGAAGAATAAATAATATGATCACCTTAACATGGTTCCAACAATAACTTCTTTAACTTATCATCTTTACAAGTATTCCAATCTTAGTCCTTGAACCTGTGATACGTAGATCACAAAGACCCAACTTGGAAGCAAACAAATTAACGTTGTTCTGAGGGTGAAGCTTTTATCCTAACATTTGCTAATAGAACACAAAAACCTAACTTGTAAACAAGCAAAGAATAGCTTACGTTAGGCACAATACACAATTCCTACCACCAATATCAATCTGCTGCCTCACCATTATACTTTGGTGAAAGTAACACAATCATTCCTAAAATTTGCTTTGTACTGCCCTTTTCTTGAACAGCAACAGCCATTATACTTTCGAAAATTTCCAAAAAGAATAAACGAGATAAGTTGAAAAAAGATGGGTCGGATATATAAGCACAGAGTCTTTTGCATATTTTGATTATACATAACTTCCATAAATATTACAAAACAGTGGTTGCGAAAAAATAAAATAAAATTCCTGACCCAGAATATCATATACGGGTACCTAATATCACACAGAAACTGACATCTTCTATATCAAAAGCAGTACACAGTTTGCTTTTCTACTGCTTAGAAAACGTTCATATATGTTTCACAATATTTGCATCTAATAAGATTCTCTTTGCTACCTATAGATACTCGAAAGCAACATGTATAGCTACTGATCCATGAAGAAAATGGATTGTAAACACGCTCCAATAAAACTGCAATAAACGTCTCGATATTCATAAGCATGAGAAACTGTTTGCATCAATGAAGCATCTCATCTAACTTCTGCCTGTATTTGGCCAAATTCTGTAACAAGTACCGAAAACATACATAAAATTAGATGCTGACACATTAGGGAAATACAAGTAAAAAAGTTTTTCCTATATCATGCCAAGATTTTGACTATCAGTCAAATGTCTTTTTGAGGCTCCAACAATGCCACAATAAAAGAACTAATGCTGACCTTTGTGTAAGCATAAACGCCTGCCTCAGTAGGGGCTGCTGGACTTCCCCTTCTGATGTATTTTTCCTCTTTAGCAATGTAAAGCATAGGTATTCCCGTTGATAGTTCCAAACTTATAACCTAATATATGAAGCATAAGATTTTCAAAGGGAACTAACAGAAAACAATAACACCGATGATATTATGAATATATGTTCTCTCACCTCTTGAGAAGTGAGTTTATCAAGATACATGATGATGGATCTCAAGGAATTCCCGTGTGCAGCAATCATTACATTTTTCCCAGCTCGGAGTTGAGGCTCAATCTGAAACTTATCTTGTTAGATTGGAATGTTCAATAGCTATAAGGACAGCCTGGTAAAAGATAGAAGAAATATGAAATAATATGACTATCTTACCTCTTCTTTGAAGTATGCAACTGCTCTTTCTGCACACATTTCCAAACTCTCGCCATTTGGTGGAGGTATATCATAACTACGTCGCCACACATGAACTTGTTCTTTTCCATATTTATCCGCAGTTTCCTGCTTGTTTAGGCCTTGTAGTTCCCCATACCTAACGAAATAAACGGATTTTAATTGCAAGAAGAGTAAAAAGCTGAAACAGGAACATCAATGACTAGAATAACCAACTTCGATGTATAAAATTTACATTCTTTCATTTAGTTGCCAAGCTGTAACAACGGGTATACACTGCTCTTTTGTTTCTTCACTGAAAATTTGACTCCAAGCATGCGCCTGTTCATTTTCATTGTGCACGACAATAGGTACCTACAAACAAATAAGAACCCTTATCATTCAAACCTATGCATAGAATAAGTAGCCTAAAATGTATCTTTAATGCATTATAAACTTTGTAAATCATCTTATTCAAGAAATTACTCATCATCAAAATGATAACTTTTAGAATCAAACTGACACAAATTAATTATAAAAAACTTGGACAAAAAGTGTTTACCCAACAAGACCCGCCCACCTTTACAGGTACAAACCAGGGTATATCTATTACCAAGAAAGGATTACTTGTTTTGACGTATTAACCAACCAAGCCACTTTGCCACCAGACTAGTAGTGACCAAAGAGATATTTAACTACCTTTTTCCGGCGATGTTGAGTCATAGCAAGCATAGCAGTCATCTGTGCACGAATCAATGATGATGTATATATTATGTTAATGGGTATGTTGCTTATTCTCTTTCCAGCTTCAATGGCTTCCTCCACACCCCTTTTTGTTAAAGGCACGTCAACACACCCCGTGAACAAGTTCTTCTCGTTCCAAAGAGACTCTCCATGCCTAATCAATATTAAAGCGGCTTCACCTGAAATATGAACCACCTTTGAGATTTTTTACACAGAAAACAAGAAAAAATCTATATGGCATATCGGAATCATTTACACGTTCATTTTGAAAAAACTTAACTACTATCCTTTGCATTCCAAAATCATTAGTTATGCCAAGAGCTCAACCGATAATCTGATTATTACAACCTCAAGCGCCAGAAGCAAACCAAATACTATCTTTTGCAGCCTATTCTGTTAAAACTATAATGCTGATTATCGAACTCAACTCGATAGTGAGACAAGCCTTCATTATGATGTGTTGAGTGCTTCAGTTCCATTCGAGAAGATTCAAGAAAGGCTCACGCCCGGCTCGAATAACTCAAAAATATATATAGACAGTATATTCAGTAATAAATCTCATTTCAAATATACAAGCATGCTCGATTTCAGCATGTATTGCTCAAGGGTCAAGACACTCAATAAGAAGTCGTGTAGAGCCCCTATAAACTCGAGCTCAGGTAGCTATATATTAGGAACTTATTTTCATGCTCAGGCACCATAAAGTCTAGTCTCATTAACATTCCCTAATTTCAACCTACCTCTTCTTGCGCATTTATACTCATTACAAAATACTGATACCATTGATTTTGGTCAGCAAGATTTTCCTTTTCCTGTTATTATTGATTGGTACTCTTTGTAATTCATAAATAACAAGACTTCAAACAAATTACATGCCAATAGACATTTGTTTACAATCATGAGGTGTTTGGATGTGTGTTCAACTGATTTTTGTGATCTAACCTTTTTTCATTATTGCTGGTCAAAATAACGTGGATTTGAATAATTATGTATGGTCTGCACTCTTGCCAAAAGGCCCTAATTGTTGACATATATGTTAACTTACCAACTATACCTTACTAATTACTAATATGTGATGATCGGATTTGCATTTGAAAACTGATAATATAACTATTCCGATTTGATTATTCAAGGTCCAATGTTTAGTATAAAATAAGCAATTTCTTACCATCTGCAACATAAATACATAATTGATTAGCCTTAGATGAAAGGCTTTTTATGCCATTTCACAAGACGTTTCTCGCTATTATAACTCTAAACAATAGAAGTAATCCGCTCCCTACTCTCTGGAGCCTGTTTTAATATAATTGTCAATTGATTGTTTGATTCTGATGATTAAATAGCACATAGTCACTTTCAAAATGCACTTCTGAACAACCGTTGGGAAAGAAGAATGTTCTTCAGGGTTGTTTGAAGATTGATAAACATGAAAGTGTAATGAGTTGCAAGCTTCATAGATAAATTTGTATTATACTCTTATCTAATGAGAAAAGAAGTATACTTGATTTCTTTGAAGAGTCCTTATTGGTGCCACTTGATGAAATTGGATTGCTCTCTGGAGTCTGATAAGAGGACAACGATGCTTGAATTGTCCCACAACTTCTGTTTCTGGAGCAATAATCTTCTCTTTTTGATGGGCTGATCTCTAACTTAAAACCTCTTGTGATCAACCTCATAGAAACATTGCCACATTCGTTGTGAAAGGTAGAATTACTGACATACCCAATAGAGTGGAGACTGCCAATGGCTTGGTGAAACGTACTTGCAGACATTCTGAAATCAACAACCATTTATTAGATTCTAGTATAACTGTATAAATCAAAGATTAACCTGTGCAACAGATTCATTCTAGTAAATTCCACTATATTGCATCATTTCCTTTTATGACAAGTATTTTAAAATTACTTTTTGCATGCTATCGTCATTACAAATGCATTGATGTTATTTATTTGAATGCATAAGATTCTTGTTTTTGCTAAATAGTATCTTTCTTAGATATTTGACATGTATCTTTAACTATTTACTAAGTCAGATTTCGCAACTTTAATGCGACAAAGGGATTGGTAGCCTATGTATCCATCTAGCAAAACCCGAAATGATTAAACTTTTGTCATAAATCTCCAGTCAATAATAATCATATCATAAGTAGCAATTCAACCTCATAGTTATAACAAGCAAGAAGAAAGAAACTATACTTCTCATTTCAAAACTAACCCACATTATACACATTATGCTTCAATAGGCTTTATTTTGCTTTTATCAGCGCAACAATCGGAGAGCAAACTATTTGAAGCCTTTCTATAGACAAGCTGCACAATGACTTAGAAAGTTAAGTATGTACTTCTAAACTCTTAACATCATATAACTTATGATTGAGAAAACTTATAGCTATGATAATTCCACCAACTATTTAACACCCGATATATTCCTCCCTTATAAGAGGAGCTAAACTTTGACTCAAAATGTCAAACATACACTCCTGAAGTTTAACTTTCAAACGGTTCAATCTTCTTGTAAGAAATTCCCTAACATGATTAAACTTTATAAAAACGACGGTTTTGCCTATCAAGTAAATGGGGAGAGAAAGTCTTTGACTGAAATATACTTGGTCTAACTAAGGTACCCCACAACCGCTTACGAACTTAACTATGGAGGTTCGAATCTTAGAAATCTTGTGACTAGGCCACCTTGGTGGTGATTTACAGCATAAATTATATCTATTTTGTATCTAGTAATTCATATATTAGTTTGACATAAAGTAACAAAAGTCAACATATGCAGATCTGATTCTAAACTAACACACAGTCATACACATCACAATATGTATAAATAAGTAATATACAACATTTCTACAATACTAGCAACTGGGTGTTACATAAATTGGATTATAGGGCACAAAACTACAAGTACTAATAAATGAGATATATAAATTATTTTCATAATTATAAAAAAAAAAAAAAAAAACTTATGATAAAGTTGACATAATAATAAAAGTGCAGAGAAAAGTAAATGTAGGTAAGAAAAAGAGACATTACATGTTGATATAATTAGAAGAAATAAACAGAATGATCTGGAGATATAATCGATGCACGAAAAGCAAAGAAAGTTGATGGAATTTAAAATGAGGAGTTTGGAGAGATTTTAATGGTGTATGTATATGTATATATGTAATTATGTAAGTATGTATGTATGTATGTATGTATTGGTTTGGTCAAAATTGTGGAGTTGGAGTAAATATGTTGACGGAAATAGGGGAAGAAGAAGGAGACAGGAATGCTGGAGCTTTTTTCTTTTCTTGTGCCAATGCCAACTTCTTGTATGTCCAGTTGGTTTTGTAAAAGGTTAGGTTTGGTAGGTACAGCCTTTGGTAGGTACAGCCTAGGGTGTATGTAACTTTTATTTCTTTCAAACGACCTATTAAGACTATTAGGAGTATCCCGTTCATACTCTCTTTTTTCGTATGGAACGTCCGGGAATGTTTTCGGAACGCCTGGTCTCGGTCCTGGGGGCATTCCACCTTCTTAATTACCGTGCCCCTTCAGATTTGTAATGGAGGCTCAGGCGGTTTCATTTTTGTCTTCTAGCTTGCATAGGTGTACCTTTGGTGTGTCACTTACCATTTAAATGCCTTAATTCGTGTGTCAAGTTTATTTATATATACGAATATATATCGTCTGATTAAAAAAACTATCCATATTATATTTTACAACCAAACCACATTCACATTATTTTTTATATTATTACAACAAACCATACTACATTGTCTTTAAAAAATGAATCCTCTAAACAAGCCTTTTATTATGCACGTTGGATCATCAGACGACCCTGATTTCGATGAAACACAACCTGAACATAGCTATACTTCACCGTCACAAAATAAACCGATGCGCCAAAAAAAAACCAAAATCAAATCCCTTGGAGAAAGAACGAAGGCATGGCTTTGTGTCAAGCTTGGGTTGCTATATCTGAAGACCCCAATTATGGTATAATTTTGTATATTTACATTTATATACATATTTATAAAAATTTATTGTTTTTCTAACTTTTTTTTTTGTAGCCTTGTATCATAAACGAAATTTCTTTTGGTCCGGAGTTTTAGAAAAATATCACAGTATTTTAAATAGAACGTCCTATCGAAGTCTCGATTCGTTGCAAGGGAAATGGTTCAAAATTCGAAATGCTGTTCAAGAATTTGATCGAATTTACAAAGAACTGAGTGGTTCGAATTATCAAACTGATTCGTATGACGATATTATAGTTGGTCTTGCTATCGAGAAGTACGAGGCAACGAATTTAAAAGAATTTGTATTCTTTGAAGAATGGCAGTTGTTGAGGACATCTTCCGTTTGGGAAATAGTGGAAAATTGGGGTTTGAAGGATAGTGATGGTGAGCCGAGTTCTAGTTGAACGGGTCAACAAGGCGAAGGGTCATCACGTGTGGAGCCGTCACATAAGGGCAAATCTAAGGATGAAACAGCCGAACAGATGCTTGAAATTAAGAGAGCGGAACTAGAAACAAATGAATTGAATTTCTTGGCTACAGGCTTATCGCATCTCCCACCGAACCAAATACATGTTTTGGAGGAAAGGAAACGAAAGATTCTTGCCAAATACGCCGACTAGTTGTTTTTCTTAATTGTCAATTTTTTTTTTTTTTTTTTTGCTTTTTATTCGGTACTTTTATTTTATGTTTTATGTAAGGTTTTTATTGTGATGTGTTTTTTATTTAATAAAGAGTAATATCTTTTTTATTTATTTAATAAAAAGTATAATGTTTTATATAATTTATTTATAAAATCAAAAAAATAAATAAAATGGGAATGGGCATTCCCCCACCCCAAGGGAATGAGTGGAATGTCCCTCATGATTGGGCTTGGACACATGTCAAGTATGGAGTGGAGGAGGGGCATTCCATGAATGCTCTACTCCTCCTAGTCTAATACGTGTCCTTGAGGTTGATTAGTCTGGTCGGTATCATGAGACTTTGGTACAAATTGGAAGACAGGATCGTCGCTACCCACCGGTCGGCATACATCGGCAATTAAAATGTTGATCACCGATGTACGACTTGTGGGGGATGATACTGGTTATATATATCGGCAAGATTATGTCGGTTGATTGGAATGTTAAGAGCGTACTTATTTAGGTTTTTTCTATACTTGTATCCTCTTCTCTGTTGCTTAAAAACATTTTCATGTCTTCCCCTTTTGGGAGTTTATTGTTGTTGTCGGCTTTCGTTCTCGGCGTCATTTTTTTGAGTTGCCTACATTTACTATAGATAATCTGTTATACTTCTTTAATTTAGTTTATATTTTCGTTAGTTGATTGTGATTAGCTTGATGGTAGTTTATATGATGTAGCGTTCCTGGAATCTTAGATTCCGATGTAGTACGTGTTGTTGGAATTCAATTTTTAAAGCTAATTGTTGCTGAAATCCAAATAGGTTATCTATGATTATGTGATACCTCATGTTTATCTTGACGCGTCCTTTTGTAAGGACGATGATGATATTCAATTCAAAAGAAAAATCAGATGATTCAGGTCGTATCTTAATACCATGACGTTTCGCACTTCCCATAACTCAATCCCATAATTTGAGCCAATTTATCATTTTTAGTGAATTTGTGACATAATGACAACAAGCTTAAAAAAGTTACGCTCTCTCTTTACCCTTAGAACATATTTGGTAGAGAGAATTCAAGTAAGAGAAATGAAAATGATATAAATTCCTTTGTTTAGTACAATAAAAAAATAAAGGGGCTGAGAAATGGGTTTTGCATTTCAATTTCTTTCCAATTTGTGAAGAAATGGGTTTTGCATACTGAATTTCTTCGTGTTTTTTTCCTTGAGAAATGGCTTTGTCCTTTTATATTGACACTACACGTGCAGTGCACATTTTTCTCAATAAAAAACCCATTTCAATCCCTAACCTCTCCACAAAAGAGAAAAAAACTTGACTTTTTTACTATTCTATGAATCCACCTTAGGCCGGTCACTAAACTGTGTCGACAGCCTCTTCCACGCCTCGTCGACGAGGCAAGGCTTAGGGAGGGAGTCCGTCGACAGGAGCTTCCTTCGACTTGTTTCGTTCGGACGATAACCATTGACGAGGAGGAGGAGCGTGGTGGTGGTGGGACCTTGTTAACGTTAAGTTGTTTTTTTTTTATTCAAACGGCTAGATTTTTTATAAAAAAAAAAAACCTCCTCTATAAAAACCAACTTCTATTCAACCATTCTCATCTCATTCACTTCTTTTCACTCATATATTTTTATACATAACAACACATACTCCTTACATTTTCACTAAAGATGTCGAGTTCCGATGAAGATTCAGTTTCATACATGAGTAAATATACAATAGATGCGGAAATGTTAAACACTTTCGTTACTTTAATCGAAGATGAAGAAGCAGAAGCAGAGAGCTCGAGAATGGCAATCAGACCAAAAATACCGAGACGAACAATAACCAAAAACCATGTGGAAGCCTCCACACGTTTATACAATCATTACTTTGCCCCGCAACCCATTTTTCCTGCCGATTATTTTAGAAGGCGTTTTCGAATGCCGAAAGAAATGTTTCTTCGTATAGTGAACGATATATATAACTTTGACGTCGTACAACCATTACCGCCCCACTTTGCATTCTTCCACAACGCTCCAACTGACGCTGTGGGTCACCCGACGTTAAACATTTTTCAAAAATGTACTTCCGCTTTACGCCAACTGGCTTATGGTTCTACAGCCGACCAGTTAGATGAATACCTCGAAATGGGTGCTTAAACGTGTTCCGATTCGTTGAACTCCTTCTACAAATGTGTTGTTCAATTATATCACGCCGAGTTTTTGAGAAAACCAACACAAGAAGATGTTAACCACGTGACCGCTAAACATGAGGTGGTACACGGTTTTCCGGGTATGCTTGGAAGCGTTGATTGTATGCATTGAGCTTGGAGAAACTGCCCAACGGTATGGCAAGGCCAATACACTCGTGGTGACAAAGGACATCCGACGATTATGCTTGAAGCGGTTGCTTCGTATGATTTGTGGCTTTGGCATGCTTACTTTGGACCCGCCGGTTCGAACAACGACATCAACGTCCTTAATGAATCTGACTTGTTCGACCAGTTTCTCCAAGATAGAGCTCCTGCGGTAAATTTCACCGTTAATGGCCAACAGTTTACAAAAGGTTATTATCTAGCTGATGGTATTTATCCAGAATGGGCTACACCTGTCAAGTCTTTCAAGTGTCCCATGGACCCTAAGACCTCTAAATTCAAACGCTTCCAAGAGTCTGCAAGAAAAGACGTGGAGCGTGCTTTTGGGGTACTTCAAGGCCGATGGAGAATCCTTCAACAGGGTGCGCGTCCATTAAGTATTAACAAAATTAAACGCATCATGTACTCTTGTGTGTTGTTGCACAACATGGTCGTTAAATATAACGGGCGTGCAATCAGTCCTTTGGATTTGGAGCTAATTCCCGATAACCCGCCAACGCGTTCTTGGGACAAACGTGTTGACATTCAGTTACATATGACAGGGGAGTTACGTGATAGGGCGACACACAACCATCTAGGAGGCGCCCTAGTCGAGCACATTTGGAACTTGCCGGAAAACCAACGTGAACGTTGTGTGTATTTTGTTTTTTCTAGTTGTGTTTTTTTAATTAATAATTGTAATATATTGTTTTTTTTTTTAAATAAAGGCATTGTGTTTTTTTTTATTAATGTAGTGTGTTTTTTTTAATAAATGTAGTGTGCTTTTTTAATATTTAATTTTAAATAAATGTTGAATTATTTATTTTTTTTATGTAAATATAAAATAAAATAAATAAAATAAAAAGTGTAGAAGAGGTGTGGAAGAGGGGTTATAGGGAGTTATTGTGGAAGAGGTGGATGAAGAGAGACAAAAGCTGATGTGGCAGTGTGAAAAAGGTGTGGAAGAGGTGGAAGAGATTCTAGCTTAGTATAAGGCCTTACAACATCATCTCCATCGAAGTAGAAATCATGTGGTCTGGGAATCCATGATGGTAACAATGAGCTCCAACATCGAAGTAGAAATTGATACTCCTCGGTAGTAACTTATTTATTAACAAAAGCAAATTAAACAAATCAAAATAGCACCTATCGAGAGATTTTGTAATTCTCAAGCTAATCGGTCCTGGTTCAACTCGGATATTTTAATAAAACTTTTGTTAATATTTACTTGATCTGTGTGTAACTCGCATATACCTAATAATAATTAATAATATGTCGTTGCCACCTCAATATACAACTTTTATCATCTAACGTAATAAATATAAAAAAAAGTAAATGAGTGGAAATTGGTTATAGGTATTTAGTTTTATATCATTAGTATTTTATGATATATATATATATATATATAAGATATTAACACATATATGGTGCTTATAATAATTAAAAAATTTAACCATTTTTGAAAATGGCAACAACGTTATTGTTCAACATATTTAATTTATCCCTCTTTACATACTAAAGGAGGGTTGCTCCGGTTTTACAAAAAGTTGAGTTGTCAGCATAACAACGATGCCACATTGGAAGTATGACGTCGTTGGTGATGATTTTCGTGTGTATTTCACAGTGTAAAGAGTGTGTGTAAGATAATGTGAGGTTTGGGCGGTAAGAGTGTGTGTTAAGAGGGTGTAAAAATGGGCGAGTCTTTTAATTTTTGAAAGTGGAATGAAAAGAGTGGGGGGAAAATGGGGAGTGGACAGACTAAAAGAAAAGATAGTAAGATACTGTATACTCAATTTTCTATTAGGCTTTTTTCTCCCTCTCTCAAAAATAACATACATTCCATAATATATAATCTTCTCATCTTAGATCTTGTTTCTGGTATACAAATAAAACAAGATTTTGATTTTGGAGTTTGATGGGGGTATATGTATGTGTGTGTGTATATATATATATATCTTGATTATTAACAATGGAGGCTTTTATTGGTTTTGAGTTGTGTAGGTTTCTTTGATTTCAGTGACTGCATCAACAAAACAAAGAATGAAAAGTGAAAACCAACCACTTTATGAAAAGTAGACCAATTTTTGATATATCAATAATTCTATTATGGCATTTGAATATCATCAGATTCAAGATGAAGGTGAACTTTCATTACAAGAGAAGACATAAAAAAGGTATTTTGTTTTCCACCATTGTTCTAAAAAAGGTGAAGTTTCTTTCAGATCTAAAGTAATTTTTCTCTTTTTTTTCTATAGATATGAAGTAGTAGATGGAAGAAGCAGGGAGTAAAGAGGTACACAATCACACTGATTCAATATGATTGATGTTTTAGTTCAAAGTGCATATTTGTTTATATGTAAAAGCCACTTTTGTTAAGGCCGATGATGATGATGATGATGATGATGGAGGAAATAAAAATCATAATAACTATGAACAAATTCAACCTAATATCAAGGTATATATGTTTATATGTTATATACTTTGAAATCAATATATATGCTTATTCTTTTCATTAAAGGGAGTATAATGGGTGTTTTAGGTAATGAGCCAAAAAACGTCATTCTTGGAACGAATCAGGTTGGATTGGTTCATTGGTTGTCCTAAAAAACTATTATCTATTTAAAATCAGAACATATCATTATTTATTTTGAATTCCATAATACTAATATAAGTAGTCATCATTGTTATAGTTGGGGTTAATATTGTTTGTCATTTGTTGGGTCAACATTGTTATAGGTGGAGCCACCAGTGCCAAAACATTGTTATTTTGAATTGTTTTATATGTGTTAAAGAACTCTCTTTGTTACTAAAAAGCTATAAAAACAAGTTATGAAAACAATTTTTGAATACTAAAATTTTTATTTTCTATGAGAATAAACTAATCAACTAGTATTAGGATGTTATGTATACAAAAAAATTGCAGAAGTAACGCTTATAGATGTATCATGTAAATTGTTTATAAGTTAACTAAGAACTTACTTTGTTTTGATAGCATTTTAAACGTCATAGTATAACTACTAGTATTTCATTATTTTGGTAATAATTTAGAGCTGTAAGGGTAAAAAGTTCAAACAAACAACCACGAACAAGGTGTGGCACCGTGTGAGGGGTGGTATGGTTGGTGGTCGAGTGCCGAGGTGCCATGTCACAGTCGGGGTTACCCCTCCATACCCCCTGCTCTAAATAACTAGTCAGATGAATGAATTATAGAAAGAGAAGCTACGACCCAAGTAGTAAAATCATACATAAGTCCATTATATCTCTTTTTTTATGTTTGTAAGTTGCAACCCCACTCAGGTCTATCTCTCATTCACTCTACCACATCATCTTTCTCGAGACTTCTCTTCCGCCATTAGTACCTGTGAACCTTTCACTTCATTGAATCAAACTATTGACGAGGGCATGCATACTTTCAACCAAGGGCATGTTAGAAGAAATACTAAGTTTCCAAGCTATTTACCACAAAAAATCTAAACATATTGGTTGCTTGTCTCAAAGTTATAGAGGGCATCTGATACGTGTGAGATAGGTTAAAAGATATGAGGACTTTAGAACATAGAAGAATGAATATGACTTGGATAAAGTTGCCACCACCAAGCCTAACAATCTGATTGAATCTAGGATAAAGTACTTAAACACCACCAAGATTAATCAAATTGGCGAAAGAAGATGTTATTAGTGATAAAGCAGCAACAGCACCACACTAAAAACAGCCAACTATCGACTCCTTTTTAGAGTAAAACACTCGAGGAAAAGCTTTACAAGCTGTTGTATATTTAAAAACTGCTGAAAACTACAACTAGGAAGCCTTAATATATAGACTGGATATTCGAGTAGTTCCCAAGGCAAACATTTAAAACTTACTTGGGAAGATATAATAATATTTGAAAATTAAAGAAAAACATTAATAGATAATTAATACGCATTAGTAGGTTCAATGACTATAGACTTAGATGGGTTTGGTCTGACTTATGGGCTGTTGGGTTGCCATATGATCAGATTCTTCCCTCCAATAGCTTTAAACCCAAATACTCCCTCTATATCAAAATCTGACCCGTTGCAAGTCCGGGTCATTAAGTGGGCCTGTCTTAGACTAACAGAATACTCAGCTGCACCCGCATCAACCTCTCCGGGTTGAGAAGGAATTGCCCTCAATTCTTCCTGTTGTCCATCTTCAAGGTAAGGGGCGAGATCCCCTATATTGCAAGTTGCTGAAACTTTTGAATCTCCCAGTAGATCAAGCCTGCAGGGATTATCTCCAAGACTTTCGAATATCCTGTATGGTCCATCACCCCTCGGCATTACCTAGTTATTTCCTTTTAAAGAAAATGGTTCCTTTCTTAAGTGCGGCCATACGAGATCACCAGGGCCAGATAGAGCCTTCTTGTTATGCTTGTTTACTCCTCTCTTGTGCATGTTGTTGGCATGCTCAATCCTTGTCAACTGTTCACGTATTTTCTGCATATCTTTCGCATGGGTTGCTGTTTCAAACTGTACTTCATTACCCTTAGGAAGGGGCTTAAATTGCACAAGTTGCTCCTGAGTTCTTCCATGTGGTAAAATCAGTAGGAAATACAACTTTGAATTTGTTTGAAAGGAGACAAACATTAGCAGGCAAAGAGCTCTTGCGTTTTTTTGACCCGTTTTCAGCTAAAAGCAAAACACAAACATCTTTCCGTTTGTTAATGGCTTTCCCAATCCGTGTTTTAGTCATGAATAAACTTTTTACAGCCTTGTTACTCAGCCCAAGATCAGTTTTCAGAAGGTATTTTCTTGTCCATGAAAAAAGAGTTGGTATTTTGCTGACCATCATGTAAAACATATCTATCAAACTGCCATGGCCTACCAAGTAACACGTGACATGCATCCATTGGAATAATATCACAAAGAACTTCATCTCGATAAGATTTGCCAATAGAAAAAGAGATTAAGGCTTGTTTAGCTACCTTTACATCGTTTCCATGATTCAGCCATTGAAGCTTGTAAGGATTCGGGTGAGTAGAGGTTGGAAAGTTGAGTTTGCTGATTAGTGTGGTGGATGCAACATTTGTACAGCTTCCACCATCAATAATTAAACTACATACCTTTCCTTGGATGGTGCACCTCGAATGGAATATGTGTTCTCGCTGCGCTTCATTGGAATTTACCTCATTTGCATGTAACATCCTCCTGATGACCAGCAGTTCACCTTCATCAGGTTTGATTCTTTCTTCATAATCATATTCTTCATCATAGATCGGCATCGCCTCTTCCTCTACAAGACTAACCCCTTCAACTTCCTTCAAAGTCATGACTCGCCTATTTGGACATTCAGCTTGAAAATGGCCTAAACCTTGACATTCGAAGTATTTCTTCTTTGGAGTATCTAAAGAAGGACCTTTGCCTTTGTCTTGTCTAGTTGAACTTTCGACCTTTGAAGGATTTGCTGGCATGTGAAAATGATTATTGAAAGAATCACCATCCTTGGTAGATGACTTAAGGGCTATTTTTTCTGCTTTCTTATTCTCAACGTGTTTCTCAATCTTGGAAGCTAACTTGCACACCTCATCAAATGACTAATAAGGTTGCAATTCCAGTTTTTCAGCTATCTCATGGTTTAACCGACCCATGTACCGAGCAATTGTTTGTTCTTGTTTCTCTTGAACACCACTCCGTAGCATAAGCTGTTCAAACTCACAATTATAATCATCAATATCAAGATTACCTTGTTTGAGATTAGCCATCTTAACATAGAGATCTTGTTTGTATGAATCTAGTAAAAATCTTTCCTTAAGCAACTTTTGAGTTTTCTCCAAGACCTGACCTTTGGCTTACCATTGCGTTCTCGTTTGGATTTCACGTTCTCCCACCATAATGAGGCATATTTCTTAAGCTTCAAAACAACAACTTTGTAGCTTTTCTCGTCAGTATACCCCTTGACATCAAAAAGGTTTTCAATGTCATTCAGCCATTTAACAAAATCATCCGGATTTGAACCTCCATACAATTGAGGCGGGTCAGCCTTTACATCCCTTAGATCATCTTTAACCCTTCTTCTTTTGTATGTTGAAGACTGGCCTGAAATATCAGAATTCGAGTCACTTGAGTTAGTTAAGTCATCATCACTGCCACTAGCATACTGAAAATCATGTTGTTTTCTTCTATTGAACCTTCGTAATGGTTCATCAAGTAACCTTGCAAGTTGTTGAGTGATAAGTTCTGTTTGCTTATAGAGTTCTTCAATTTGTCTATCACGCCTCAGATTTTGGGCTTCTGCGGGAGGAATTGCCATAGGAAGACTTCAGAAAGGATTAGAAGAATCAGTAGAATGACAAGACAAACCAAGGATAACCTGGTTTGCTTTGATACCAGTTGATACGTGTGAGATAGGTTAAAAGATATGAGGACTTTAGAACATAGAAGAATGAATATGACTTGGATAAAGTTGCCACCACCAAGCCTAACAATCTGATTGAATCTAGGATAAAGTACTTAAACACTACCAAGATTAATCAAATTGGCGAAAGAAGATGTTATTAGTGATAAAGCAGCAGCACCACACTAAAAACAGCCAACTATCGACTCCTTTTTAGAGTAAAACACTCGAGAAAAAGCTTCACATGCTGTTGTATACTTAAAAACTGCTGAAAACTACAACTGGGAAGCCTTAATATATAGGCTGGATATTAGAGTAGTTCCCAAAGCAAACATTAAAAACTTACTTGGGAAGATATAATAATACTTGAAAATTAAAGAAAAACATTAATAGATAATTAATACGCATTAGTAGGTTCATTGACTGTAAACTTAGATGGGTTTTGGTCTGACTTATGGGTTGTTGGGTTGCCATGTGATCAGGTTCTTCCCTCCAATAGCTTTAAACCCAAATACTCCCTCTGTATCAAAATCTGACCCGTTGCAAGTTTGGGTCATTAAATGGGCATGTCTTAGACTAACAGAATACTCAGATGCACCCGCATGAGCATCGCCCCCCGTTCCTATACAATTATGTAGAAACACGTCGGATCGTTCAAATCGTGATCTAAACAACTACAAACGTGCGGAATCCGATTGTAATTGTCTTTGAGGATTCTGAATAAACATGAACATATATGCACGAATTGAACAAAGAACAAGAGATATAAAACGAATTCCTTTATTATTCAGTCATCTCGATTACAATACAATGATAAATCCGTATAGAAAACATCTCAATGATTACGGATTACAATCAAAGAGACGACAACAATAATGAATTACATGGGCGAACACGGTGTATAAATCTCTACACCGATCCTATGAATAGCTTTCTGACTAGTCTAAAACAATTAACCCTAAACAATAACCTAAGTCGTCTATATATAGGCTGCGAAGTGGGCTGGACTTCAAGCACTTTCGTGGGCTTTGGATCTCTTCACACGAACTGCTACTTCGTGCTGACGTCATCGCGAAGTGATGATGACGTCATCACGACCTTGAAGACATCTTTTCTTCTTCATAATCAGCCCATAGAATTGCATTGCGACGGACAACAAAAGCCTCTCAGAAATTGCTTCTACAAATTACATCCGCCCCTGTATATTGATCAAGAGATATTGTTTTGTGACCTAACTTGAACGAAAAGGGTATTCTATGAGATGGAAATTGAAAACTATATTCTAACATACATTTTGTAAACAAGTGATTGTATGATGATGAGCAACGAATATTCGTCATTCTGCTAAAGATGATTTATTGAACTCTTACTTCATAAAAAAACTTTTATGAATGTTAGTAGATAGACCGTAGATGAATGTATGTAAAGTAAATAGATGATAGATGATAAAATTTGAAAAGTAAGCGCATCAAACTATAAATAGTAAGACTATTAGGAGTGAGGCTCCTTTGGGGCTCCTCACATGGGGGCGACTTCCGTCATATGGCGGGCCTTCCCAAAAGAGATGCCTCTCCTTTTTCTTGGAGTGGGACTTCTCTTTGGGGAGCTCCTTCAATTTTTTTATTTTTTTTGTTTTTGTTTTTATAAATATAAATATAAGTAATATATATAAATAATATATATAAAATAAAAGACATACATTATACTAATTTATATAAAAAATAACATAATTTTATTCCAAACATCACACAACACAACTAAACAGTTATTCCAAACATTACAACTACACGATTCCTACATTACAACTAAACGATTAAATTCGTTTAAACTTCAAATTGCTTTGAACCAATTCCCACTCCTCCATGTGATGAAAACTGTTTCGACATAGCTTCGTGTACTCGGCCATAGTTCTTTCAACCATTGCACCATGTTCATCGTCGTGACCTTCGTTCAAACGGTTGAATATCATATCGAATACGTGAATGTAGAGGAATAGTTGGGTCACTCTCGACCAGAACGTATGTTCCCTTAGTTACCGCACAAAGGGTCGCCTGACACCTCGACCCAAGCTTGTGTCAAACTTATTTCTTCAGACCGAGTTCAAGTCATTTGATTATAGAGAGGAAAAATGAAACAATTTGTAAAACATAGAGAGAAAAGATGGAAGATATAAGTATAAAAATGAGGAAGCAGTGAGGAGTATTTATAGGGGGTAAATTAAAATTAAAAAAAAAATAGTAAACGACTAGTTTACTAGGTGTAACGGTCGAATTTTTTGGAAAACAACACAATTTGGGTGGCGAAATACCTCCGCTACCAACCTTTTTAATGCACTTGCAGCCCCTCAGGGCAATGTGCCGGGCGACACTCAGGCGACATGGGGCGGCGTCAGGCTAAGGGAGCCTCACTCCGAACAGTCTAACAATAAATAATCGTATTGAATATCAGCCGGATAAAGAACCATACCGAAAATATAAATGATAAGCCATGTAAGATCCTTTATGACAAACTGCGTGTCTGGATTGTCGGTTTGAAATAAGAGTATGAGAATAGGTATGATATATAATGTATGATGTATTTGATTTTGTAAATAAGAAATTAAATCCATAGATTTGGGCATATGTCAAACCCAAGTAGTACGACAGGTTTACCCCTAAGAGCAAGGACCTTGATTTGCTTGAATGGTCCAGCGAAAGTTGATGTCATGTCCAAGTTAACCAAAGTAAAACGAAGTCCATACTCAGCAACAATAATCTTTATTATATGCCATTAGCCGTTTAGCATCCACAAAATAATGACAAACACCTCCAACCTAGTATACCGTATACCAATGCTTTGAGGACCAGTGTACGTGAATGACTTACAAAGGAAAGAAACTGGTGACGGAAAGCAACAATAGAAAAAAATTGACTAGAAGAAAACACGCGACATGTATAGAGGAAACAGAAGCAATGAATCTCACCCACCAACCATCAACGGCCATGGATTTCTATTGTTAAAATATGGGGAAATATCAAATTAAAAAAAGATTTCATCGACATCCGAAACAAGATGTTTCATTGTTACTTCATTATATATAAATCCAAATATCAATCTCAACGACAATGAAAAGAATGCTAGACCGTGTACATGGGAGTTCCAGATTAAACAACCATATTAGTTAATGATAAAAGACGACGACATACTATAGAAGAAATTAATCTGCTTCTTACTGCCAAATGCTGAACATTAAGAAATACATCTAATCCTCTTCTTCCATGAGAGACTGGAGTAGTGTAGTGCAACCAGACATGATGTCGTCCTTCATGAATCCCATAGCATTGGCAAAACGATTGTCCGAGACAATTCCATTGTAGCTGGTAAGAACCACACGGGCACGGTCACGTCCTGGGTCCGCTGTCTTGCAACCACCCATTGGGCTGCTTACAAGAACCACATCACATGTCTCATCACCATGGTCTTCATTAATATTAATGTAGTAAGTTCCTGTTGAGTCAGTGGTTCCATCTTTGGTATACAGGACTTTCTGTTGCTTGTCCTTGCATTCCACTCTTACCATAGCACCTACCCACCAAAAAACAATGACAGAGTCAGTAAATGATAAGTTTTAAACAGGCACCGAGGATAGTTGATACTCCAGAAAGATATGCAACATATAACAAAAGCTTCAAATCCATTAGTTTTAGCACATACATTCAAAAATAAAACCATCTTACACATAAGATCCAAAAACATAGGTAAGGGAGCAAATATGATTTAGCAAGACAAAGGTGTTCACTATTCAATGTGTACTATCACCTCTTTTTCTAGTTATGAGCAGAGTTGGGTTTCTATATGTAATTTGGCATGCAAAAAGCATATTCGCGAATAAGAAACAAAGCTACTTGTGAAACATTGTTCAAACAATAGCATCAGTCTTTGAAAGATTTTCATTTCTTACGTTGCCCACATAGAAAACTATTGTGATCTAGAACCTTTTTTGCATAATGATTATACAACAGATTACAAGTTATTGTGTTTGACCATTATGAGCTTAGAAAAAACACAAACCAATATTTGGATTTATCCGAGAGGTATCACATGAATCACAAACCAATATTTGGATTTATCCGAGAAGTATCACATAAATCACAAACTCCAGACTAAAAGCTAAAGATTCCGTATAACTATAACAAATATGCAAAGACAATTTCGGGTACATCGCCTAGTCGTTTCAGATGATTTGGTAATGCTCCACAATGCATATCAGATATAGATTTCATGATCCATATACATGCACAAACACAGATGACTCATATAGTAATCATTCAAATTTACAGGTGAATCCTTGATGGCGTATAATGTATCTGAATGTATAATAAAGAAAATTTAATGAATCTATGGCAGTCAACATTTAATATACTTATGAACATCCCAAGTTCCCAACCACTTGAACAAACGTTAGTTTGTGGCATAAATATTGATATAGACTTATATAATATAATAATATAATTCAACAATATAAAAGCTCCGGCGTATTGTAAAATATGAAAAATATGTTCAAAAACTTCATAAATCTAATACTTAACCGATCTCAATATCTAAAAAAGAACATTCTCTGGGACTGTTATGAAAAATATGGCTACTAGATCCATATCCATCCACCAATAGAATCTCCTCGAAACTTAGATCTACTCACAAATTTGTATACAGATCTAATGAATTAGATATAGGATGATGTAATGGCGGCGCAGTGGTAGCGGTAGCGCGATGACGGTGGTGATGGTAGCGGCGACAAGTAGTGTAGGTTATTCATGTAATGTGGTTTTAATATTGTGGAATGTTGAATGTTGAAAGTTGAAAATGAGAAAACGAAAATGATTAATCCTCCTAAAACTATATCAAGAATGCTTGTAGATTCACATAATAAAAAAATGCTTTACAAAATCTAAGTAAATTTATCTTTAACTAAATATATATTTTTTTTATATATATAACTGCTCTTACAACTTCAGATCTACTACAAAATCAACATTTATTTACAGATCAAAAGCAATCCTCTACAAATAACATACAAAACTATACAGACATATATATGTATAGAAATTGAATAGAAAATATGTATATACCAGGAATGTAAGTAGTAGCGGAAGTTTCAAAACCGGCACGGCAAGTATCACAGTAAACTCTTCCTTGTAAGACGAACGGATGCGACATCGGACGTCCGGCGCTAATCAACGCCGGTAACACTACTAAGCACAATGCTAACATCATAACGGATTTCGCCATAACTGTGTGTAAATGTGTTTTGTGTGTTTTTGAGTGTGTGTCAAAAAAGAGAAGCGGTGAGTTTTATGAAGAAAGAATAAAGATGAAGATATACACGGGTTTGTGTTAATGTGCGCTGGCTGGGGTCACATGGGATTCTTGTGAAATGATTTATGTGTGGCGGTGGAAGTATTGATTGGGGTGATTGACGCGATTTAATGCGCGTGGGTATCACGGATGGTAAAGGATGGCTGGATGGGTGGGTTTGTTTGAGAGTGCGAGTGGGATAAGGAGTTCGCCGAATTATTTGGCATTATGCCCGCTGTAAAATGCTGTTTTATGAATAATTAACATTCCCTTTTACCCGTAATTCTTTCCGTAAATGACGGTAACTGGTTTGGACAGGGACAACTTTGCCATGGTAAAATTGAAAAAAATCGGATTTGACTATTTGGGTGTGTGTTTGTGAGCAAAGAGAATTAGACAAGTGATGAGTCTGATTTAAAACGGATTATGATGTAAATGGGTTTTTACCACTAACTAATTTAGGTGGATTTAGCTTCCTAACGTTGTATAGTAGGGATCAATCACATTTTCTAATTTCCGATCCCTCCTCAAATCGTCTCGGTCTAGGTATTGAAAAATTGGTACCGAGCTACATATGGACTAGAACCGGTATTCATCCTAGGCAATTTTATGCGATCATTACCGGTTCATGTAAGTCTCATGTCCATTACTAATATGCCTTTTGGGATTATGAAATGACCGTATATTGATTTTGGTTGAACGTTGATAACAAAGACATGTAACATATTAGCGAGTATAAATAAAGATGAAAATCAATAGTACCGGTAAGTATTACTACATAAAAACACCAGAAACTATCAATTTTTTTCACGGTGTGTAAAACAAAAATCCGCTCGTTGTCACAATCACAAACCATATACCGCCAGTCGTCCACGAGTCTCACATAATGGTGTGGACTTATGGCCAGTTCAAAAACCAGCCAAAAACGGGTGTTTTTACTGATTATTGTGAGTGGTCAAAGACCACAAACAATCTGAAGAACCAATTAATCATTATACGTATAGTAACTCGTTTGCAAAATGATACAAGTTGGAATATGGAATGGTTTAAGTGGTTATCGATTCATTGTAGTCATTGCAAAATCCATTCCTAGTTATAATGTGGTATCCGTCGACATTTAACTTTCTTTGTTTATAAGTAACTGCTCAGTGCCGCCTTCTGCGGGTTTTGAGCCCCAATACCTCGACGGTGTATGGGGGAGGTTAAGATGTAGGCAGACCTTACCTCTACCTAAGTAGAAAGGCTGCTTCCAGTTTCTACCTAAATGGTAGAAAAGGTCCTCCAACCTTTGCATGGGATAAGGATCGAACCCATAATCTCTGTCTCCAGAGGCAAGGGTGTTTACCACTGATCCAATCATGCTGTTTTCTTTGTTAATATCAACAATATCCAATACCGTCACAAGTTAATAAGATATGTGAAAGATAAGATAGAGATAGTTTTATCTTTATACAATGAGACCGGTTCAGTATTTACCTTTGTGGTTTAATATGTGAACTTAAGTCTTACTCAGAAGTATTTGTGTATTATTAATTGAATGAATGTGTCTTTCTTAATAAACACGAGATACATTATTTGGTCCAATACTTATTTACATCAAAACTACATTTTATTGATTTCAGAGTTCACACAGGAACTATGTTACTACTCGTATTTCTTGAGGCCAAAAATTATGATATACGTACGACTGGCCAAAATTTTCAAAGGAAGATTGACTTATGGTAAATACGTCAAAGAAATATCAAAAGAACCAAAATGCCATTACCCAATGCATTGATTTAAGAGCTATCATTATTTAGTTGAAGTATTTGCTAATTAAATTCACAATAATCATCATATTTAGTTAAAATCTATTTCTGTTCCAAGAGTGTTTAATAGTGATGATGTAACAGTGTGGCTGGGTATACAATGGAAAGGTAAATTCAGTAAATAATTAGCTAGCAGGATATGGAGGGATAATGGAAACAAGGTTGAATGAAATAAATTGATATGGTTCTCACATTCTATTCCTAAGCATTCATTTGTAGAAGTTCAGAAAGGACTCATGACTCGAGATAAGCTTATAAAACCGAATCTTGGAAAGCAGATCGATGTACACTTTGCAGGAAAATCATTGAGTCGCATGATCCTTGTTCTTATTACTCCTTTTAGGTATGGAATGAATTTAAGGTTAGAAACATACAGATTAAGAGCGTTATTATAAGGATTCTATTTGATGCAGTTGTCTATTATGTTTGGCGGGAAACGGATACTAGATTGTTTCAGGGTGTTATACTCAAACTACTTTGGAGCTTAGGTAGGTAATTATTGAGAAAATAAAACTAAAAACTGTAGGATTTATGCTGATTGCTATCACTGATGTTTATCATGCTACTAGACGTACTCTAGGGAATCAAATTTAAAGTCCAATAACGAAAAGGTTACAAAAGTCAAGAAGAGTTCTGAAGTTGTGATAATATTGGTTCAGTATGTTTCTTTATTGTAAATCTTGATATATAGACTCACAAGCTGTGATTTTTCTCAAAGGGCTTCAAACTCTACAACATTCTTCAATGTACAGACTCACAAGTTTGACATCAACTGTCGACTTACCATAAATAGAAAAACTATCTCTTACATGCTTTTGGTTTTACACTCCAAAATTCTTCTTGGTTATATCATGTTATTGGCATTTTAAGTAATGACCGTCCATATATGTACCTATAATTTTAAACCGATTCCTAGAGTGTTGATCTATAACTCTACATTGGCTTGGTTTGCTGTACTTGATCATACCTCTTGAACAATCTTTGGAGAACAAGTGAGAACAGCATCAGCTACTGTGAGGAAAATCTTATCTTCGCCAATCATATTAGGGAAACCGGATGCATATAGCTTGTCTAACACTAGTTGACCAGGGTTTGCAAGAATAAGCTGCAAAACCAAGATAGATTTTTGTATGTCAGATTTCCTTGCTAGTAGTATAAACTTTAGGGCCGCGCAGTTTTGAGTCAATAATCTGAGAATGGATCAATTTGAGGTAATGTTTTGTAAGGTGAAACTGGCTTGTAATGAGCCGCCCTAAAGGAAGAGTCAGAAGCTAAATACTAGAATTTGAAAGTTTGGTTAGGAATCAGTCGCTTTTAGCACAAACACAAAACCATATGCATGCAGATAATCTAAATCTATGAATAAAGTAATGTAAGGCTTTAAGGCAGCTTTCATCTCATTATACCCATTTGACGTATCCCATATTAGCCAACTTTTAACCGTATGACATAAAACACTACTTAAATCAATCAGTCATAATAAACTGGGTCAAAAGACCATCCGTAGTTCAACCATACAAAGACCATCACTTACCTGAATATCTCTCTTAGCCAGACTACTATACAACTCTTCAAATGCATTTATTCCACTAGTATCAATGTCGGTAACAGCTGCAAAGACAAAAAAAATCAATATAGTGAGAAAAACGTGAATGATGTAAAAGGCAAATGATGTCTTGAGATGCAATGAAAACACAAATTCCTTACGTGACATCTCAATGATCAAAAATTGAACTCTCTGTTGACAAGTTGCTCTTAAATGATCTTCTTCCTCAGTTAGCCATCTCAATATTCTGCAAAATGGAACACCTTTTATATCTATGCAATCCAATCATCAACGATATATATAAAATTAAGAAAACTTGTAGGACATTCACTAGGTGCTTGATATGCATTTCGAATGTGATTTGAGATCATTAGAATAAAATTATAGCTAGATGTTTCCACATACAAGATGTACTATTAAATCTTGATTATGCAAGGGATATCATGACCGCAAAAAAATAATAATAATAAATAAATTATTGCAAGACGTTTCGTAAAATGAGAGTAGAACATTCATAAATTTTGTTAGAATGAAGATATATAGGTAGTTTAATGTATTATTAGATAAATACTAAATCAAGATGTACTATCAAATCTTGATTAATTATTCAAGGAACTAGTTAATCAACCCGGGTTCAACCCGGACATCTTAATTAAAATTTTAAAATCATTAAAAAAATATATATATGTAATGTTTGTTATTGATACATTATAACTTGATATAAAACTAAAAATTCAACTAACACAATAATTATATAGTTAATAAATCAACAAACACAATAATAATTTATAAAATAAAAGTAACTTGCATAAAATAGATAAAAAAGACATTTTATTTGTAACATTATATAAGAGAGATTTTTTTTTTTATTTTCAATAAAAATTATTAATACTTTTATTAAACATGTAAGGACCTATTTCTATATTTTTCATTTGACATCATAAATAAATAAAAAACTTTTTAAGGTAAAATATAAGTTTGACAAATCAAAAACTTTCTAAAAATATTTGTAGAAAACAATCTTGTTTTACTTATTATAGAGATATTATGACCACAATAGTATTTACTATGTCTCCTTTCCTTTCTTAGGTTATTTTTTCATTTCCTTTTATTTTCTTCGGACCGAAGAATATAACTTTCTTTACTTTCTCTTCTTTAATTTTTCCTCTCAACTCAAGAATGCCTTTTACGGATATAGTTTATTTTCCTTCTCTACTCTACCCATTTATTTTCTTCTTTTTCTTTTTATATTAAATTCAATAATGCAACTATATTGTCCAAGTTGTTTTTCTCTTTCCTTTCATTTCTTTCTAACTCGAGATTGTAACTTTAGTTTACTTTCTTTTCTTTTCTTTAATTTTTCCTTCAACTAAAGAATGCCTTTTATTGATATAATTTTTTTTCCTTCTCTTTCCATTCCATTCCTTTCCCTTTCTTTTCATTTTATATTACATTCAAAAATGTTGTGTAATGTTCAAGTAAAATCAGAGCAAGTTTGTGTCTCTCCAGACTTTGAAAACTCATTATAGCAATGATGAACTACAAAACTAAAAGCCAAAAGCAAAAAAAGTAATACCTTTCTTTAGTGTAGTTAGAATTAGAGAAGTAGATAGCAGAATCGACTCTAACTATTAAAACCCCGGGAACTTTTGTTGCCTCGGGATATTGTTGGATGTTCCTATAAACACTTGTCATTGGAATTCTTCCCAAAATAGCAGTTCGTGGCCTTGTAACTTGAAGAAGGATCTTAGCAAAAGATATTGAGACCTAGGAATCAACACAAATTAAAGGCAAAATTAAAGGTGGCAATTGTAATTCATTTATACAAAAAATGGGCTGATTTGGTTTTACTTTTTCTCCACATGGGTGGAATTAAAAAAAATATATACAATGGAAATGGGTCAGAAGTTGTTCTAAGTGTAATAAAATATCGCAAAATGCCACCCAAATTATCTTACTTAAAACACACACAAAGAGTATTTGTAGGTCATCACAACTCAAATTGGTCCTTTTCAATGAACATTATAAGAGTGAACATTTCAAGAAGTAATAAGATGGTCCATATCTTACAGCAATTAGAAGACCGATTTCAACTGACGCAAATACCACCCCAAAGAAGGCTCCCATACAAGCAACAAAGTCGAACTTGTCAATCTTCCAGATTAAAATTGCTGCTTCATAGTCGATCAAACCGATAACAGCAGATATAATGATGGAAGACAGAATTGCATTTGGGGTGTATTCGAAAAGAGGTGTCAAGAACTTTAAAGTTAGAAAAACGACCAACGACATCACTATATTAGACACTGCTGTTTGACAACCTGCCATATAGTTTACAGCTGATCGCGAAAATGAACCTGCAGACAAATAAAAAAATTATAGTAACTAGTAGACTACTCACTAGACATAGTACTTTAGGAATAATCTTGATAAAAAAATGTTGTTTTCTTTGAAACTTTTTACCTGTTGCGACATAGCATGACGTCATTGAACCTACAACGTTCATGGTTCCCAATGCTATCATTTCTTTATTTCCATCGACTTGGTAGTCCTTCATTGAAGCAAAGGTTCTTCCGATGGCAACAGCCTCCTGATGTATCAAGCAAAAGTGGTCAGATGGTGTGTTTTTAGCAAGGAAAAATAATTTCCAACCTAAGAGGCACCATTTTAAAATATAGAAAAGGCTAAGAGATAAGGTAATAATGGTCAAATTGGTAAAATATTCAAAAGTTAAAGTAAAGGCTATAACTGAAAAAATGGATTAAAGCCCCCACAAAAGTTTACAAACAGAAAAATGGAAGAACAGAGGTCTGTTCAACCCAAGCCCATCTGACACATACTATAAGTTATTTTGACCCGCCCATTTGATGTATTAAGCATGCGATATGAATTTGATGCATTGATATGCACCTACCGTTAATGCTATCATACCAGCGACAATACCAATCCTAAAACCTTTTAAAAGATTTTCACCCGAAAAGTAAATCTCATTTACGGATGGAGGGTTAATTCCTTTCTCTATATGTTTCACCTATAGGAAAAAGATATGTGAATAGTCAATTTCCATCAAATAAGAATATGTATAGGGTGATAGAAGGAAAGCAAATGTACTTACAATTGCAACACCTTCCTTATCAGCATGAGAGACATACACAAAAACAGTAGACAAGATAACGGAGGTTAAAGGCGCGATTGCAGACACCCAAAAGAGCTTCTTATTCTTCTTCCCCTGTTTAACATAAACAACAGAGTTACTAACATGCAGAAATATTTGGGTTCTAGTTGAAGTTATAATGTCATATATGCTTACGAGGTACTTAGCAGATAAAAGAAAAGCTAAAAAACTTGCTCCTATCACGATTGTCTGCCAGTTCCACTGCAATATTCACAAAACAATTATTCATATGGGCTGAAGTGCTTAACAAAGTACAATGAGAGTATGCAGAGCTGATTTTTTCAACCCATCTATTTGTGAATGGGTTGATTTGGGGTTGCGTTATAACTGTGACCGGTGAAATGGTAAAAGCAAAAGATTTAGCTAAAAAGGAAATGTGTCAGAATTTGGAGAAAGTGCATAACGTCTTTTTCATAATCATATTTGACAGACCTATATATATTCTCTTTCTTTATGAAAATGGGACTAAAATTGTTTTTTGTGACCCATTTAAATCTGACATGTTGACCAGACTACCTATGCATGTGTGAGGACAGAAAAAGCTCACCCCATGATCAATGGAGCCAAAGACGGACTTCATCACCGAAATAATATCAGTTTTCTTCGTGAAATGTTTGATGCCAAGAAAACCCTTCAATTGTTGAAGGGCAATAGTGATTGCAGCTCCACCCATGAAACCGACGACAGCAGCATGGGATAGGAAGTCAATTAGGAACCCCAATCTGGATCAAGGAGGCCAAAATAAACAACTTTAGTTAATTAAATTACACCAAGCAATCAACAGATATTATGTTGATCATCAATACGAGGCAACTTTGACCTGTTTGTTTATGTATTTATAATGGTCTAATATTGAATTATCATTTTTATCTGATGATAAAACACAAAAAATAAACCGTGCGAGTTACAATTCGTTTAAAGTGTACTTTCATCATATAGTCTCCTAGAACGTTTTAAAAATAATAAACTGGTATAGTACTATCAGTCAAACCATTTAACATATTTAATTATTTTTAATAATAAATGAACAAAAAGTGTATGTGACCCACCCCTTCCAACCCGTACAATAACCACCAATTTCAACCCCAACAAATTTTGACATGTTAGCGAACCTTCATATTTACCCCCTGCCACTGGTTTACCTGAGAACTCCAAGAGTAGCTTGGGTGATCCCTGCAAAAAATGTAGCGGTAAATGCAAGCCTACGATACTCATGAGCATTATCCACCGGATCATACTCATTCTGAAGAAGTGTCCCCAACAAAAGAGACACCACTGCAACTGGTCCAATGGCTATATCTCGTGAACTACCCATAAATGCATATATCAACGGCGGCACAAAACTCGAGTCTACACAAACAGGAAAATCCAAATTTATTATAACTAAATTACGCTAGATGAATCCTGAATGAACTTATCCAATAAGTACCAACATAAAACTTACATAGTCCGTACTGCGGAGGTAAAAATGCAAGTTTTGAATAGCCAATGTCCTGTAATGATATGCATGTTCAAATAGGTAAGTTATTAAGATTCATTATTTTACCTATTAGAACCCATTTACTATTAAATGGGTCGGTTCAGGTTATAATTTCTATCTGATAATAGATATAGCAAATGAGATTAGCTTTAAAAAAATAGGACGCCTAAGTCCAAAGCGTTTAGGGGCAATGCAGCTCCTTTCAACTCATACAAAAACAATATCTATTTAGGTCGTTCCAGCCCGTCCAACCCATTTTGCCACCTTTAGTATTTTCATTATCAATTTCAGAAAGTAATAACCTACCTGTGGAATGCAAAGACTTGCAATGGTGAGCCCTGCAATAAGGTCTCCTCTAAACTTTCTGAGATTATAACTTCTACCCCATTCTAGAATTGGGAATATCGCTTGAAGTCCAAGCACAACCTGTCTAGATTTGGGCTGATCTTTGAATGGGCGCAAAGGATCATCAGAGAAGAACGTTTCTTTCAGCGTCATTTTGAATTCTTTCAAGAGATCTTGTTTTGGTGGAATTCCAACCTTATGAATGTACGGCACGTTGTGTCTTTGACTCTCTGAGGAAAAAAAGGTCCTCGTCTCCATTTCTTTAGTTTCGATAACCTTGCGTTCATAAGCCATAGAAGAAAACACTTATCTACTCACCTGTATTTCAGCAAAAATGATGATTTTCAACTAAAAACTCTAAATTCAAAATATCTTCTATTTTTTGAAGCCAAAACTCAAGTTACTTAACAAGAAAGATGGAACGGGTCAAAGTAGGAACTTTATTAATAATGCAAGTTATATTCTTTTGGGCCAAATGCACATAACACAAAAATCAAAGTATAAAAGAATTATATACAAGAAAAGAGGGTAAATCAGAAATGTTGAATATAAGATATTCTTTTGGGCCAAAATGCATATCTCAAGAAATCAAAGTATTTTACATACATATAGGCCAAAGGTAAAAAGGCTAATAACGAAAGCATAAGATATCATTTAGTCTTCCGTGCAAAAATGGATATTGCATGAAGATCAAAGGATTAAGAAGATATGTACCCAAGTGAAGCAGACTACAATTTTCTTAAAGTTTACCGATGCAAAATCTTGTTTGCAGTGAAATGAAATTGGGGAGCCGTACGCTTAAATAAGGCACTTACTAGAGTATGTGGATTATAAATAATAAAAGTCCAAACTTGGTTTCTCAGCAGATTCCCAAGTAAAAAGGTGATGACATGATTAAGCTTTTGACTACACTAACCCAATTTTGAATTTGCCAGTTGCATTTGGAACTTTTTGGCCAAACAGTTCTATTTACAGACTAAAAACAAATAGATTTTTAACATTAGAAGAAAGTGAACGCTACAAAGAATTTTTTAATGTGACAATTGGACAAGTGTTCGTGTGTTCTGCAATAGAATGACATATGTTTACGGCATATTTTATCATTATTGGATGAGTGGCATCAGTTTAAAGAACTAATATCCAATGTACTCCTTTTTCTTCTTCTTTTGATTATTCCTTTGTATCACAACCATTAAAAGTTGTTACATAACTTCATATGTCATATAAGGGTGAATCCGCTTTCCCATGGAAAATGACAATCTGAAAAGTATATTAATTCATCTTTGATTTGCATGAAAAGTGAAGATAAAATTTAATTTCCATAACTCCAACTTAATTAGTTTCTGTTGCAGTCAGCAAGCTATACTCTAAATATCTTTAGTATTACTTTGTCCAAAATATATAGAAGGAATAAA
Source organism: Erigeron canadensis (assembly GCF_010389155.1). NCBI lineage: Eukaryota > Viridiplantae > Streptophyta > Magnoliopsida > Asterales > Asteraceae > Erigeron > Erigeron canadensis. The sequence goes on along the minus strand of NC_057767.1, from coordinate 22,613,880 downwards.
GAAAACGATGCAAAGTAAAATATTGATCTGAAAGATGCTTGTAATTACCGTGCAACATGTTCATACATAATCTACCAGCATTTCGCATGAAATTGACACGAGTGAAGTTGAGGCAAAGATGAATTCTTACCTATTTAATTTCCTCCATTATACGTATGCTGTCTTGAATACCATTGATATGGATTAACCAGATGCACCTGCAAAATCAAAAGCCAAAAGGGGTCCCCCACAACTTAAAATCATGCATTTTCATTAATAGAAGCACCCTTTTACAGTTTGTAGAATCACATTCAGTAGATTAAAGGGAGTATTACAGCTTGTAGAATCACAAAATCAGTAGATTAAAGTTACATTTTGTAAATGATTTTACATATATCTAGATAATTGGTTTTCTTACACTAATTGTCCTTAGATATCCAATAATCCTAATCACTTTTACAGTTGTACCCAAGTCCTTAAAGCTAACCAAAATCAATCTTGAAGCACATCATATCAAAACATCATCTTTGTCAACAAAACTAGAGTTGACTATATATGGCTTTAATATTTCCATATCCTTAATGTTTCTCATAATTCAGTCTTAGAATTTATATAAGATCAATTCTAGAAACCTTTTTCATATCCCACCATAGTTATCATAATCATGTTGATTTAGTTACACATTCTTTACCAAATTCACTTAAAAACAAAAAGTCAAAAGTAGTAATAAATTAAGCATAATAGCCTCATATCATCACATGATTAGAAGCCAAGAAAATTAAAACTCTAAATCAAATTACAATCTTGCCTTTTCCATAACACATTTGATGGCTCATGTATAACTTTAACAAATCGAACTGCATACGTGTCAACACATGGCTTATTTCTACTACCCTCCTCCCCCCAACCCACCCACTATGCATTTTTTTTCATCCAAACAATTGGCCCTTAGTCACTATCAACCGGTTTAACGATCAACATGGAAGAGATGAACACATAACTCAATCAAGCACTAATACTACTCGCAAATAGGTCAAAATAGACTCATACAACACCTGACCACGAGCCCACACCGTTACACCACTGCATGGGACTAATACCACTCTTGGTGTGACGTTCGTGGTTCCAACGACCACAAACTAACAATATTATTATTATTTTTTAATCTCAAACATAGGTTGTTACTTAAATAAATAATAGGTCCAGACTAATAGTTGATTTACGATGGATTGAAGGTATTTCATAGAATTAATACACATCCAGGGCTAATGGTAAATTGGTAATGGTAACTAGTGGCAGTCTGAGTGGTCTAAAAAGGAATCAAACAAATAAAGAGTATATATATCACTTATAAATAAACAATCATAAACACTTTACATAAATTTATACTAAATAAACAATTAAAAACAAAAAACACATTACCAATTTCCAGAAACACCTCCAAACCTGTCCAAATACAATGTACCTTTAAAAGAACAAAATATTTGGTAACTTTTTTCACAAATGGGTAAAAGCTATATGAACCCTTGATAATGCTTCAAATAGAGTTCTATATATATATAATATATACAGTGTATTTATATCTTTATCACACACACACTGCTATGACTTTCCCACCACCAAAAGTTGGAGCTGATAAATTATAGTAATAATAGGTTTGATTAATATTTGCATGCGAAGTTTTTTGTATAGGCAGAAACGTGTGCAGATTTATTTGCACCACTGCTTTATTATAAAAGAAGGTCAAATGTTAAATAGTCAATTGGGTTGGCTCCCATGAAACCTGAGAGAAACATGGAAAGATATATATGTATAATGTATTGGGACGTGAAATAAGCCGGATTCGATTTGACAAAATTCATTGAATTCGAGACTGGTTGATGTTTGTGATTTTGCTATTAAACGTGTGTGTGTGTTTGGTCAAGAGGCAAACTTTTACAATTTTGATGCCAATATGTACTCGGATTTATTTTAATACAAGATGAATACACGGTTCAACTCGGGCCACTTAAATAAAAAGTTAAAACCAAAAAATATTAGACTTATGTATGTAATTTAGAAGAGTTTTATGTATGTCTGGTTTAACTCTATTTGCTTCTTTGGTTTGGTGGGAGGGGTATAGGGGAGTTCTTACACATACCGCTCGTAATTGTTGAATCCTTGCTTGGTTGTATGCACATAGACATGTTTAATAGGTTTAAATGTCCTTTTTACTATGTATTGTTCATTTTGCGCTAAAGCGTGTTACATGGTGTCTGCTATTCTTCTCTAATTGTAATGTAGTCAGACGATATTCAGGCGACAGGTATGGTTACTAAACTTTTTACACTCTATCTTTTGCCTTTTTTTGGCCTAGATCCTTTTGGAAACAACCTCTCTACCTTCATGTAGGGGTAAGGTTGTCTATATCCTACATCCCCCACACTCGGCTTTTGCCGGATTTTGGGGTTATTGTTGTATGTAATTTGTTGTCAATACATAATAATTTTAATATGGAGATATCAACATACTTATAAAGATGAACATTAATATATAAAATCGATTAGGGTAATGAGAAAGTAAAAAGTAACTAACATAAATCAATGGTGGATATAGAATTAAATATAAAGTGCTTAAGAAAAATAATTTATAGAAAATAAAGAGCTTAAGAGTTTTTGAAAATAAAGAAAAATAATTATGACATCATAAACTTGTAGAAAATAGCTTAAGAAAAATGTTTGCATGTCATATAAGAAAAAAAGTTTTAAAAACAATTTTGTTTTATTTATATATATAAATAATAATATAATATTATAATAATAATAATAATAATAATAATAATGTATAAGAGATTATTAAATGGGTTTTTTTTTTAATTTTCTTTTTAACGTTTAAATGTTATATCACTTTTAAACTAGCTTAAATTATTGAAACTACGTTTATGTTAGGATTTGAGCTCGTAAAAAAATATAAGTCTTTATCAAATGAGTTAATTCTACATTACATAAAACACAATACTTTGTAGTTTGATTTGAATGTTTTAATTTAAAATATTACTAGTTATTACTTATGAGTATATCATATTGAATGTTTTAATTTAAAATATCACTAGTTATTACTTATGAGTATATCATATTGACTAAATTTATAAGGAGTGCCCCGTTTTAAATTATAAATATAAGGAGTGCCCCGTTTTAAATTATAAAGTTTTTTATTTTTGACGTTACATATTTTTGTTTATATAGTATAATATTTGATTGAAATTTATATAAGTTGATTAAGCTTTAAATGTGTTTTCATTTAGTATAATTTCTGTCAAGTATCATATAAATACAATAAAAAAATTTTAAAAATTCAAAATTAGACAATTTTAATAAAATGAAAGGGTATATATTTTCGCATGATTATTTCTAAGTTAATATCATTTACTTTGTTTATATTTATATTAACTAGTCCCAATACCTGTACGATGTACGACAATTATATATATTGTATCATATAAAAATTTAAATATGTTTTATACATAATTTGTGAGTGTGAATTAAATTATGGTTAAAGTAAACCAATGTTTGAAGCTAAGTAATAATAATTAGTAATAATAAATATAATATATGTTTAGTTAAAGTTTTGGATATACCTCAATATTAAAATCACATCAAAATCGAAAATTGTAAGCATAGATGATGACGGCAAATAACTTTGTGAGTTCGGATCGTAAACTCAATCTTTTGAAATCTTCATGTTATTAACTTATTATTATAAGTAATATAAGTAATAAGGTTATAATGCATTTTGTATCTATAAGCTAAGAGTTAGAGTTTAATTCGAAATCTAACAGGGAAATTGAATTTATATACAATTAAAAAAACTAATTTAATAAAATTGATAATTTAAAAGGACACATGGCGTAATCCTGATGTCGATCAAAGATTACGTCACGTGTCGTCTGAAGAACATCTCAATTCTGTTTTAACTTATTGATAGATGTCTTAATTATGTAGTTTTATGTATATTTTGATTTCTTATTAATTGTATAGCCATTTCATAAGTTTATTTTCTGATTTTTTGAATGCTTTTAGAACTAAACTAGTTATTGACCCTGCGCGTTTCCGCGGGGTACGTATTTTATACAATAAAGTTTTGGCAAATTTATGTTAAATACTCGAACTCAAACTTTAAAAATGATAACTAACCATCTAACAATAACATTAAAAATATTGTAAAAGAATAATAAGTTCTATAAAAACACAAACAATAACTATATTAATGATGCAAATTGTATGATAAAAACCTAAGAACCCAAAAGTTTAGTGTCAATAAAAATGAAAACGAAAATTTTTGTGGAATACAAGTTAAAAGATGAAAATTTTAATTAAAAAACAACTAAACATGTAACAATATGATAAAAATAATGTAAAAGAATATTAAGATGTATAAAAAAAATGAACGTAAGACGTAACAATGATAAAAGTTATTGTATAATGAAAACGATATATGTATAAAAAGACAAATAAAAATAATCAAAGACCAAATGTTTAAAAGTAAAACTGTAACTGTGTGAAAGTTGTTTTATGAAAACATGAGAACCTAAAAGTTTAGTGTCACGAAAATGAAAGTGAAAACTTTGATGTGGGATAAATGTTAAAAAAAGAAATTTTAGGGGGTTAAAACGATATTTGGTTAAAATTTAGGAGGTTAAACCGAAATTTAGTTAAAATTAGTATGTGCTTTAAAAGCTTGTACATTTTACGCATAAAATACTTGTACATTTACATAGGTTTCTAAGTATATATATAATTCATATATTAAATTAGGAAAAAGACGAATTAAAACGATGATCAATAAAATGCGTATAGCTTTTAAAAAAGTTGTATCGATGAGCATTGGGCTACTAAAGCACTCCTTATTGGGCCGAGTAGCTTTGTGTGGTTTTAACCGAGCCCCCACCCCAGTCGATTTGCATATCGTTCATTTTTTAATTTTTTTGCAAAGTGAGTTTAGATTGGGTCAGCTTGAGTTGGATCAGCTTGGTTTGGGTCAGCTTGATCAGTCAGCTTGGGGTCTGAGTCAGTTTGGTCTGTGTCAGCTTGGGGTCTGGTCAGGTTAGGTCAGCTTGGGGTTGGGTCAGCTTGACACAATTTACACATAATCTACACAAATGTAGATTATGGGTTTTGGGTCAGCTTGGGTTTTGGGTTGGGTCAGTTTTGGTCAGCTTGGGGTCTGGTCAGGTTGGGTTAGCTTGACACAATTTACACACAATCTACACAAATGTAGATTATGAGTTTTGGGTCAGCTTGGGTTCTGAGTTGGGTCAACTTGGGTCAGGTTTGGGTCAGCTTGAGGTCTGGTCAGGTTGGGTCAGCTTGGGGTTGGGTTAGCTTGAAACAATTTACACGTAATCTACACAAATGTAGATTACGGGTTTGGGTCAGCTTTGGGTTCGATTGGGATGGGTCAGCTTGGGTTGGGTTAGCTTGGGCTGAATCAACTTGGGCTGGTTCAGGTTTAGGTGGGTCAGCTTGGGCTAAGTCATCTTGGGTTGGGTCAGCTTGAGGTGGATTAATTCAGCTTAGGTTTGAAGTCAAATTATTTACAAAAATGTCACCGCACATTTTTTTTAGAGGCGACGTGTCACACTCTGATTGACCAATAAAACTTTCTCTCCCTTCTCTTCTTAACACACTTTCTCATTTGATCTCTCTCCTCTAAAATAATATATTTTTATGTATGATGATTTGAAAGTGGTCATTAAAATCGTGATCTCGTGTTATATACAAATTTCGTACATATGTTACTTGGTGTAATTTGCTCCAATGATTGACTAATATATATTTACTTTTTAATACTAAAATACAAGATATTTACAAAAAAAATTTATAACTATGTTATATATACTTGAAAGTAATCAAAGAAAAAATAAAATGTCCAATTTGTAGTTTTTTCAAAACAAATGAAGATGTAGAAATGTATTTATGTTTTCAACATTAGTTTGTGTGATTGTTTTTATTTTATTTTTTATTCTTATAGTATCTTATACTTTTAATGTTTTTTTCCATTATGTCAATATTTTTATATGCATAAATATATTTTTTTATATGGTTCGCTCGCATTTCACACGGGTTATTTACTAGTAATTTAACACTGCTAATACTTTTTTCTGGGTATGCAACTGCACACCCAGGGTTGCATGTGCATCCGCCACGGGGTATATACAATTTTTTTAAAGGAAAATGTTTAATCCTCCTAAAATTTAGCCAAAAATCCTCCTAAACTTTAAAACATACAAGTGTTGTCCACTAATTCTCTTTCATAATCATCTGGTTTTGTCACATGTCTCGATCTAATAGTTAGGAGGACTTTTAGGCACTTTTTTTAAGAGGTTCTTATCATTTCCTTTTTTCTTAAATCATGGCATAATTATTGGTTTAAATTGATACTCCGTATTATAGATTTTAGTTATACGTGATGGTAAAAACAATGAAGAGATTATGGCGTTCCTCTTTCTTATATTATTATTAGGGCTGTAAACGAACTGAATGAACACGATCAGAGCCTTGTTCATGTTCGTTCGTTTAATTTAACAAACGGTTCACGAACATGATAAACGAACATGATGACTTGTTCATGTTCGTTCGTTTGGGTTCATGAAAGAATATTCGCGAACACAAACAAACGAACACTAATGAACGAACACAAACGAATGAAATAATTACAAATTAAGTATTTTTATCTAAACATTTCTCAAATAATTAAGCATTAATATATAATATATAAAAGAAATATTTATATTTAAGCTATTTTTATGGTATAGGTTATTATGTGTATATATATGTATACGAACATAACGGATTATTCTTCATAAATATAAACGAACTATTGTTCACGAACCACCGTTCATGAACTATTGTTCATGAACGACCATTCATGAACATAAACAAACGAAGCTATTTTTTATAGTATAGGTTATTATGTGTATATTTATGTAAACGAACATAACGGATTATTGTTCACAAACATAAACGAACTATTGTTCACGAACGACGGTTCATGAACTGTTGTTCACGAACGACCATTCATGAACATAAACGAACGAACGTTCACGAACAGATTATCGAACGTTCATGAACGTAAATGAACGAACGAGAGCTTTCTTCATGTTCGTTCACTTAACTAAACGAACGAACACGAGCGGTTCATGAACTGTTCGTGAAATGTTCAATTCGTTTACAACCCTTATTATTATTAGTGACACGTAAATTTGTAATTTTGTTTGTATATATCTATTCCAAATGTAGCACTTTCTTGTTTTTCTCTTAAGATGATAAGAAAAATAAATAAATGTATATATTTCTTCTTTAAAATCGGTTATCATTGAAGTTTTTTTGGTGGTCATCCCTGTTGTTGCCTGATGTGCGTTTGTTTTACGGGTCTTTAAATTTATATGTTGTACAAGTAACTAAACTAAACAAAACCACACTTACGGGCAAAGAACCCGATTGATGTAGTATAGGCTAGTGGTAAGCTACAGGATCGTTCGCAGGGACACGTTGCACTGTTTAATCTATACCTAAGTGTAATCCTAAAGGTTGGGGGTTTGTCACGATTTCCTATTTTAACTAATTAATTGCAGAAAATTAACTCTAAGCCACACACTACTATAGTGTGTGGCTTAACCTGAAAATAGAATTGAAAAAGCAAATAACAGTAATTAAATTAAAATACTTGTTTGGACATCTCAGATCTCATGGTACGACCAAATACTAGTTCTACTGGTTTGTTAGACTGTTGGAAACTTCGTCAGGGCTCGGATTCTCGTTAGATTCACCTTACCTAAGTTACTAGTGCTGTCGCTAGACTCACACTACTCTATAGACAAATTCTTGTTAGATTCATTGTCTAAGCATTAAACGACCTAAAGTTTGTGTTACTAGTTCATCTTTTAGTTACCCGGCTCTTAAGCCATGACCAGATATAATTCCCTCCGGTGACCACACTGCTCGTTTCCAAGTCAAAGGATCATGTTTAATTCAATCTAGTTATTATGGTTCTGGATCCCTCGGTTACAAGTGAATCACTTTTTACTTCTAGTTAAAGACCGACTAGTCGTTTTCTGTCCTAGCATGTTAGTCCTAGTGTATGATCATAGACAATCATCAGAATTAAACTAACATATTCAGATATAAAACCAATAATAACATGACCTACTAATAAACATGGATCTACGATGAACAGTAAAAATCACACTCCAACAGTAAACTAACAAACACAATAAAACAGTAACGTCTACATGATCACATCGATTCCAAACAAGTATCCAGCCATAGCCTAACATTATTAATGGAATAAAAAAGTCTGAAAATACACATGTCTAAATTAATTTACACTTTTTGGTTTTACATCACCAATTTACATTTTTAACCCAATTTAAAATAATTAATATTTTATTACACAATGTCTATCTAATAACAAAATATAGGTAAAAGTTAGGGACGTTATATATTTATATAAAATTTGGTTTTATATTATTAACTCTAATCAAATTAATTGTAATATTGTTATTATTGGTAATTGTAATCAGACTATAATTAGGATAATCATTGTTGTTATTAGTAATTAAAATTAAATTATATTTAGGATAAAGAGTCTTCTTATATAAACTGAAACCTACAAATAAAATCAAAACAGACAAAATTATTGAAAACCTCATTAACTAGCTGTTACTTTTATTATTTTTAACAATCATGGCTAACGAAAATAAAATTACTTTTTGCACGACATCAATGAGAACTCGGTCAAATATGTAATCAAAGTTAAGATATTGCTTCTCTGGATGAGTTTGTATAAAAGAAACTCTACTACACCATCCAACCTTTATATGATTTATCATTCAGTATTTACATTTAAATATCCCAATTTCTTTTTACGTATATTTTTACATTTAATGTATAAGTATTTTTTTTGTTTCATATACTACTTATATTAATAATGTTGTAAAACTCGTGTAGATGATACGGGTCTAAAATTTAGTGTATATATATATATATCTATTTATATATATAGGGATAACTATCCTGGAATGTAACAAACTTTGGACGAATGTTTATAGTGTGAAATAACTAAAGTTGTGATCATTGTACGTAATCATCTTTAAATTATGTCTATTGTATGTAAAAAGGCATACGTGACAACCATATATAGTTGTCACTTGTTAATTTTTTATTGGCCAGTTACATTTTCTTACATACAATAGACATAATTTAAAGATGGTTACGTACAATGAACACATCTTTAGCCATCCCACATTATAGACATTCGTCCAAAGTTGACAAGATACTTATCCCATGTATATAACCGTAAATAGGTGTGTATGTATGTACTTTTTGTACTCAATTTCACATAATTCATTATTCAAAACTTGTATTTACTTTAGTTACACGAGAGCAAGTACCCGCGCGTTGCGGCGGTAAAATGATGAGGGTGATAGGTCATAAAGTGTGATAGGTCATAAGAGGTTATATGCATAAAGTGTCATAGTCAAATGCCTTAGTCGTACGGGATCCACACTCGGATTTAAAAATTCGTCGAAAGTATATCGAATAACATCTCTAATGAAAAAGCATGAAATTTTAAGAACACCCATATAATTTTTATAATTTATCGATGTACGGTTTTGAGATAAAAGATTTTGAAAGAATTAGAGGAATAAAATGATTTATGGAGGAGAGAGAAAGTTGTATGCATTGATGTATGATACATTATGCATTAATATGTATATATTGTTGAATTGAATGTTGAAAGTTGAAAAGTGAATTTGCTTTATAATATAGTATAGAAGTATAGATATATATACTTATTATTACAATAATAAAGTGAAGGTTGTTACATAAAGGAACTACTAATAATTTAACCTAACTTTAAGGATGAACAAGATTATAGAAACCAAACTCGTACCGGTAGATGGAGATTCGGTTTCAGTACCAGTTTATAGTTTGGTCATTTTCGGTTTTGGATACCAATATGTTTGCGGTAAAACCGAAATTAGAAATGTTTTTCATGAAGTATACTCAAAGTTGGTTTCTATATCAACTTGCAATTTACAAATATCATATCTTTATTCATGTCTAGATGACCATATACACTTAAAAAAAAAAAAGGAAATACACAAACACTCAACATCCATGGATTGATGCAAAAGCTTCATGTATGTATTTTGAAACCATTTATGACTGTTTAAACGTTTTAGATAACATTTTGACATCGGTTGTGTTTGTTGGGTTTTATAACTAATTATCACAACAAATCACAAAGCACGCAACGGAAGACAAGATCTATGTAGTTTAACTAATTAACCAAGGAATAAAATTTGTACCTTATTGTGGAGAGATTGAAGACAAGAACAAGGTTTAACTTAACCTCTCTACGATTGCACACTCAACGGTGGAACGTATGTATGCTAGTACTTGATCACGAACAACCCTTTGTTTAAACCCGAAAACCTAGCTAACCCGAAAACCTTTTTCCTAGCTATGTGAACCGAAAATCAAAACCCTTTTGGGGTTGAGTTTCGGCCGAGAGGGAGAGAGAGAAGAGAGGAGAGAAAACCCTTTGGATTTTTAATTGTGTGAAAAACAAATAAACATAGGTTTGTATTTATAGGGTTAGGAAACTTAATGACCAAGTCTTGAGGGTTTTGAGGCCCTAGTTCGACCGGCCCCCCAGAACATTCTAGAGGAGTTTCCTAATTGTTTCCTAATTCCAACTCTTCTCCGTTAACTCCGTTAATTAAGTACCGTTAACTTTTAACTCTTTTAACGAAACTCCGTTAGATTTTCGTGATCAAATTAATCAATAAATTACATTTAATATATTAATTAATTTATAGTTACATTCACGTTGAGGTGTGACCCCGTAGGCTTAAATACTTTTCGGACATACGTTCATTTTACGTGATCATATTCCAACAGCTCCCACTTGAGCTCGTAACGAATGAAGGTAATAACATTGGTAAGCGTCTAGCAACACCCCAATGCTCCCGAAAACATTTAAGTACTTGTTTAAATGGTCAAGGCATTTATTATCCCTTTGTTCAGATCCCTTTGTTAAATATGAATATGGATCGAGATCATTTCATCATTTAACGATTATGTTTCTCATTTCATAACTAATTAATGATTACCAAATATAATCGAGAACAATCTGGATTTATTTGGGCACGGCCATGCAAACATCTTAATTAGTCCTAATGAGGGCGCCAAACGGTATCATACTTCAATTTTCAAATTGAAGGAACAAATCCTATGTTGACTACACGTGTCAGTCATCATATTTCACGACGCTTTCTGAAAATAGTTCTTTATGTACCCCCTTATACAGGTGAGTTAGAACTATATCTAGTAAGTGTGATTCATATATGCTGACCTACTTGTGTCTCAAGTCAAAGGATCAATAAAAGTAACCATTTACGAATTTCACTTAATGACGATGATCCATAAAGCGATAATTCGTTAGTGGGGTAGTCCGATATGCATCCGCTATGGATATCATGTGAGTTTGGTGGGATCCATCCATTACATATTCCAAGAATATAACCAATCACTCACATTTGTCTTCGTTTAATTATATTCCCATATAATTAATCGACAATGGACAATTTAGAATATTCAATAATATATAAAATATTAAATGAAATATTTAAGGATTAAACATGCAAATATAGGACACAATTTAATATTGAATGAAATCAAACATATCAAATACTTTATTTCATTATGGAAAATATAAATTGTTTAACATCCCTTATCCAAATACCGAAACAACAGATTTACATGAAATAACTAACTAATTTAAGTCCTATGCCATCGGCATGCCTTTCAAGCTTGGGCCTAGACAAAGCTTTCGTGAAAGGATCAGCTAAGTTAAAATCTATGTGAACTTTGAGTAAATTGATCTCTCCTAGTTCGATTTGCTCTCGAACATAGTGATATCGTCTAGCATAATGTCTGGCACCTTTCTGAACTCCGGGTTCGTTGGCAATGACTAATGCACCGGAATTATCACAGTACAAATCAGTGGGTAATTCATTTGAGGGGATCACGTCAAGCCCGCTAATGAACTTCCTTATCCAGACTGCTTCCATTGCGGCTTCTGAGGCGGCAATGTACTCAGACTCTGTTGCAGATATGGCAACTGTGGTTTTTAGCTTATAGCATTCCACCGTGCCTTCATTTAAACAATCAAGACGTATCCCGACTGATATTTTGAATCACATTTATCAGTCTAAAATCTAACATCATAGTATCTATTCACTTTGAATTCTGGATCAGGATTTCTTCCATACACCAAGAATAACTCTTTAGTAGCACACATGTACTTAAGAATATTCTTTACAGCAATTTAATGATCCTTTACAGGATTTTGCTGATAGTGGCTAACTATATTTTGCCCGAACGCAATATCAGGTCTAGTGAATCTTATCGCATACATAACAGATCCCACAGCCGAAACATAAGGGATTTTTCGCATACGCTCCACCTCATTATGTGTAGAAGCACTGTTCTTGCTAGATAAATTAAGTCTTTCTAGCATGAGTGTAAACCCACACTTAGAATGCTTCAAGATTCTTATCAATATAAGTACTTTGACTTAATCTAAACAACCGCTTTAATCTATCTCGGTAGATCTTGATTCCAAGAATAAATGCCACTTCTCCTAAATCTTTCATGGCAAAACACTTTCCAAGATGGGATTTAACATCTTGCAACCTTGGAACGTGTTTTCCTATGATTAATATGTCATCGACATACAAGACAAGGAAAGTAACATTACTCCCACTAGCTTTGTGATATATACATGGCTCATCGGGATTTTGAACAAAACCAAACTTTTTGATTTCTTCATCAAACCGTTTATTCCAACTTCTTGATGTTTGCTTTAGTCCATAAATGGATCTTTGAAGCTTGCATACTTTGTTGGGATGTTTTGGATCAATAAAACCTTCCAGTTGATCCATATAGACTTCTTCATCCAAGTAACCATTTAAGAAGGCAGTCTTAACATCCATTTGCCATATCTTAAAGTCATAGTACGCAGCTATGGCGAAGAGAATCCTAATAGCTCTAATGTCCGCGACTGTAGAAAAGGTTTCTTCATAATCAACGTCGAAACGTTGAGTATAACCTTTCGCCATGAGACGAGCTTTATAGGTGTGTACATTTCCATCCATGTCAGTCTTCTTCTTAGAGATCCACTTACACCCAACAGTCTGAGCATTTTGTGGAAGATCAACCAAGCTCCAGACTTGATTGTCTTTCATGGATTTCATTTCCACCTTCACAGCTTCAAGCCATTTGTCAGATTCCGGATCTGATAATGCAGCTTCGAAATTCGGAGGCTCATCGAGATCTCCGACAACGTCTTCTTCTACCATCAGACATAGTCTTTCGGTAGGACGTCTTGTCCTTTTGGACCTACGAAGTGGAATCGCTTCATTATCATCGACTTGAGGTTCATCACTTTGAACATTCCCCCCCCCCAAGTTGATGATTGCTAGTATCTTCAGAAGGTGACACATCTTCCTCTTGAGTCTCATCAAGTTCTACAATCCTCCCACTGTTCTCTTGAACTAACTTCTTTTCAAAGAACTCAGCATAACGAGCAACACGAACAGTGTTTTTGGCGAAGTCGTAACCCATCATTTCCTTAGGGTATCCGACAAAGATGCACTTAGTAGTTCTGGGTTCAAGTTTGTCAGGCGTATCACGCTTCACAAGTGCCTCACAGCCCCAGACTCTTAAGTAAGACAAATTAGGGACATCTCCATGCCATAATTCGTACAGTGTCTTGTCAACCTTCTTGGTTGGAACCATATTGAGAATGCGTACAACAGTCTCTAGAGCATAATCCCAAAACGAAAATGGGAGAGTTGTACGGGTCATTATCGATCTTACCATTTCTAGCAAGGTTCGATTTCTCCTTTCAGACACTCCATTATGCTGAGGAGTGTATGGAGGAGTAAGCTGTTGGACAATGCCACATGCTTTAAAATAATCCTTAAACTCTTGGCTTAAGTATTCATCACCTCGATCCGAACGAAAAATCTTGATGGATTTACCGAGTTGATTTTCAACTTCATTTTTAAACTCTTTGAATGTTTCAAAGACTTCATGTTTATGTTTAAGCAAGTAAACATAACCATAACGACTGAAATCATTCATAGAATGATGAAGTAGCTAGCATTTTTCCTTGACATATATCTAAAAGGGCCACATACATCGGAATGTATTAGTCGAAGTAGTTCCTTAATCCTCTCCGGTTTTACGCGGAAAAGATATACTTGTCGTCTTTCCGAAAATACAAGATATGCATTTGTCAAATGATTCATCATTTGATTGTAAGATCCCTTAACGTTGAAGTTTTTCAATGCTTTTCTTGCTAACGGTACTTCAAAAGACACGCATTTATCAAACGATTCATCATTTGATTTGTAAGATCTCTTCACATTGAAGACTGTTAATGCGTTTCTTTCTTATGATAATGCCGAAGACATGCATTTATCAAATGATTCATCATTTGATTTGTAAGATATCTTCACATTGAAGTCTTTAAATGCGTTTCTTGACAAAAATTAAACAAGATGACCATGTCAAAGATAGAGTCCAAGTTAACTTGACTCTTTTGCTATTGATTTATCATTTGAATCTCATCAACATTTATAATTCAGTTAAGAAGATCCTTGAAGAACTGGTTAAACCAACTTGCTTCTTCTTCTTGTTCAACTCAGCTAGATACTTAGGACAATTCCTCTTCCAGTGTCTCACCTTAGTATAGTGATGACAAGACTGGTCTTTAGTCGTATGCTCCTTTTTCCAAAGGGTCTTTTAAGGTTTTGAGACTAAACACTTTGTTTTCTCTTACCTAAGTTCTTGCCTTTAGCTTTACGGTTGTTTTGCTTTCTAAACCATTCCCCCTTTGATCATAAGAACTTGGGGTATCTCAGATTTCTTTGAAGGTTTTCTTCATACTCAATCAACTTGATATGAAGTCCAACTATGCTATGCAAAAATGCAATTATCTCTTATGCCAATAAGAATCGGCAAAAGATACGCATAGTTTAAACCTTTCCGTAATGCTCAAAGTGACTCTTTATCTTGAGTACATGAGCATTTACCGGTTTCCCATACTTGTGTTCAAGTTATGGAGTGACTCAATTAGCTAAAGTAATTCAACTCCAACTTGTTTTCCGTACATAGACTTGAGTTATTTGATCATATCACACGGATTTTGCAATCCGAATTGCCTTTTGAAGCTTAGGAGACATGCTTCCAGCATCAAATAAGCAACCTCAATATTTCTATTGTACCGAGTAGTTTATGCTTCCAACTGCAAAGCAGTGGCATTCGCATTAGTAATAGCGGTATCTGAGTTTCAATGACATCGGTTTTCTTTTCAACTCTTAGAACAATTCTCTATTGACAAAAACAGTCATTGAAATTGGTTTCAGAATGTTTTCTCTTTCTAGCATCGACCTGAAAGCCGATTGGTGTATGTTTTGTGAAGGATTTGTTGCCATTTATTAAGTTCAAAAATCAGTATTTTCGATAATAAATCTTTAAGAAATTAATTACCCAAATGTTTATGGAATAAACAATTAATCTCATCAAGGCTAGGATCCAATTGACATGCAACCATTTCATCAGTTGATCTGCTAGAAATGATTGCACTCAAAAGGTAAGTGACGATCAGTAATTGCATTACAAGTGCAATTCCTAGGAAGTATGGGACCTACGTAAGACGCTCGATTCATCAAGCGATCTTTTGTAGTCATGTTTTGTCCCATCTTTTGCCACGGGTCAAGGTCTCACCGCTTAACTCGCTTTAAGTCGTCCAACTAAGAACGTGCAAAATTGACCACCACTGTGTACCAGTGAATGGGTTTTGCCATGCAATCGTCATTTCACCACTGTGTACCAGTGAGTAAAACAACGACCCCATGTGTCGTTGACAAATTGGATGGCAAATGACTTAAGTTTATTGGGTCATTCAATTTGATATGTGATCAAAAAGTTATGTTTAGAAGATTCATGCATATTTTCTAAACATAATATTTAATAAAATCATTTGTATAGTCTTAGCAACACAAGAGAGCTCGGTAGCTTCATTTGAACGCACAAAGAAGCGCAAGGGCAAAGGTATACGATGAACGCGATTTAAAAACCCGCCCTTTTAGAAGGCTAGCGCACTCCGGCTTATACCTCTCTTAGAGTTTGTTCAAATGGGTGAGCCGGTGTATCTCAAGGTTGTAGGACTCCAATTTTATTAAAAAATATCTTATTTCGATATTGCTTAGTCATGTTTATCTTTTCTCAAAACAATTTTACATCACAATTTATATCTCAATAAATATGCAAAATTATAAACTATAACTATTTAAGCATGCAACAAGTTATGGTAGGCCACCTAAACATGTCACTATGGTTTATTAATGTCTAATCCGGCTCCCCCTTCAAAGAAGAGGACCACATACATCAAGTTGCCTTGATTGCGTAAGCCTTAAACATGTACAACACAAACAATTATCATATAATCACATAGTTAACTTTCTGGAATTTCCAGTAGCTTCACGACCTGTTTAGACCTGTTTTTGCTCCGATTCAGATTTCGACCAGAACTACAAAGTTTTAGCCCTGTGTGTTAAGAATCTACAGTTCAAAGAACAGCTTCTAACTCATTACGGATTAAAAGATATGAAGTTTTTAGTAAACTGTCGCAAAACAGAAAGTTTATACGAAAAATTCACATTGTCACACAATTAAATTATACAATTATCTAGCATAATTAACCCTAATGATCAAGATTTCATATCAATATATCTAAGTAAGAATCATGAATAATTTGCATGAAAAATTCATGATTTTTTACTTCTTTTTAACAATTAAAATTAAAGGTACAACATATAATTACATACAATTTATCACATAAACATGTAATTAAATCAAAACTTGGATTAGGAACCCTAAAAATTTTTTTTTTTTTTTTTATTTTCTGGAAAAATTTTCGAACCATATATATATATATATTAAATAAAACCTTTTTCTAATTAAATAATGTAATTAAATTACAAAAACAATTTAACTATATATATATTCGAAAATTTTGAGATCAAGAACCCTAACCCCCCTTCAAGTTTTGATCTTTTGGTAATCAAAAAACACACATAGTAGGCTCGTGATACCACTGTTGGGTTTTATAACTAATTATCACAACAAATTACAAAGCACGCAACGGAAGACAAGATCTATGTAGTTTAACTAATTAACCAAGGAATAAAATTTGTACCTTATTGTGGAGAGATTGAAGACAAGAACAAGGTTTAACTTAACCTCTCTACGATTGCACACTCAACGGTGGAACGTATGTATGCTAGTACTTGATCACGAACAACCCTTTGTTTAAACCCGAAAACCTAGCTAACCCGAAAACCTTTTTCCTAGCTATGTGAACCGAAAATCAAAACCCTTTTGGGGTTGAGTTTCGGCCGAGAGGGAGAGAGAGAAGAGAGGAGAGAAAACCCTTTGGATTTTTAATTGTGTGAAAAACAAATAAACATAGGTTTGTATTTATAGGGTTAGGAAACTTAATGACCAAGTCTTGAGGGTTTTGAGGCCCTAGTTCGACCGGCCCCCCCAGAACATTCTAGAGGAGTTTCCTAATTGTTTCCTAATTCCAACTCTTCTCCGTTAACTCCGTTAATTAAGTACCGTTAACTTTTAACTCTTTTAACGAAACTCCGTTAGATTTTCGTGATCAAATTAATCAATAAATTACATTTAATATATTAATTAATTTATAGTTACATTCACGTTGAGGTGTGACCCCGTAGGCTTAAATACTTTTCGGACATACGTTCATTTTACGTGATCATATTCCAATAGTGTTTGCAATCTCATAAGAACTACTCCCTCGTCCCATCATATGTGTTATAATTTGAATTTTTAAAGACTTTGTTTTATAAGTTTGATCTTAAATAACTTTCAATTGTGCTGTATAATATTCGTTGATAGTTATAATAATGAAAACACATGTAAAACTCAATCAATTCTAAATGTAAACAAATATATTTAAGGTCAAAGTCGTAAAATTAAACTTTGAAAATTTAAAACTGAACACTTTTAATGAAACGAGAAAGTAGTTGTGGAAATATGTATTATGGCACCATCGTGTGCTGTAAGCCGATGCTAGTTTAGTTAGATCATGACCAGTGCCATCACTTGATAATATTCTATTATTGATCATCGCTGCATAATTATTGATAACAAATTTCATAGTTAAGGTACCTTATCTAAATGACATCATCTGTTTGTTTAATTGTTACAAAGTATTACAGATTCTCTTTCCATATATCGTTTTTGGAGAAATGAAACTCCATTATACTGTAAAACTTTATAAATCAATAATATGAGTAATGAGATATTATTATATCGATCAATTAATAATTTACTAATTTAAACAGTTTCATACATGTAACACCTTAATAAGGCAAAAACATGGGGCTAAAAAAACATAGCACGACATAGATCACATAGAACAACTATAAATAAAAACAAAGGTTTGGGTGAATGCTTTATTTTGTAAAGCTAATTAAGTTATCGATAAAGAGTTGCCCATAAGGCGGGGAATGAAGATGATATGTGCATATAACATGACACAACCTATTATGAAATAATATCTAAAATTGAATCGAATCTAGGGATTGACGTCAGACTGATAATGTACCGTACAGTATTGATCCTAGTATCAATGAGAACGGTCCAGGAAATCACCAAAAATAGTACTGATCCCGATTTTATATGAACATGATTTGTACCAGTATTTTCTGATTTTTATGATATTTTTCAATACCAATCTCGCAAACCACCAAAACGCAATGTAACACACACCAATGAAATCCCAATGAAAACGTTTGGGATAACAATTTAGCCAAATTTCAAAAAAAATAAATAAAAATATCATACATGTAAAACATGTTTGAATATGATCTACACCGAGCTTTAGCACAATTGGCATGGAGGAATGAAAACAAGTATTTAAGAACAGAGGTCTCAAGCTTGAATATGATCTACACCGCTTTTTTTACTAAATGAACATCTGGGAGGCATGTATCTACTCGAACCGATGACTTTGGTGGGGCTTAGATTACATCTATGGGCGTATGCGTATGATGTGTTTTTTTTATCTATTAAGTAATTTTACCTTACGTTAAAAAAAACTGATATAACACAAATACACATACTTTTCTATTTTTTTACACTCGAACAAGTTAATAATCATTCATTCTATTCTAGCTTCAACACAATCCACAAGCTAAAAATTTTTTTCCTTCCTACCAAAAATACAAAACATTTATTTGTTTGTTATGACTTATGAATGAATAATTGGTGCGACACAAACACAAAACACACCTTTCCGAATTCAATGAATCCACACCGTACAAAGATCCCTCCTGTCTCTCAACGTGCGATAATCTATTAAAATCAAATCAAATATTTTTTGGGAATCAAAACATATCTCAACACACTTAAATATAATAAAAAATATAAATATAAATATCACTCTAAAACCACCCATCTTCTCCATCCACCCCACCCGGTAACTTTCTCACTGTAACTTTCTTTTTTTGTCCTTTTTTTTTAATTGTTTCGATCTATTTCCATCTTTATTATTTGAATTTGGCTGCTAATTTTTCTGGGTGTATTTGCTTTCACTGAAATTTAGTTGCTTTTTTGTTGAAGAAGTGTTTTTGTAATTTAGTTTGCAAGAATATCTAATTAAGTTTAGGTAGAGGTAAGGTCTGCCTACAACTTAACCTCCCCTATACACCATCGAGGTATTGGGGCTCAAAACCCGCGGAAGGCGCCACTGTTACTTTTTTTAAGAATATCTAATTAAGCGAAAGAACTATGTCAGATCTCTTATATACATATTTTTATGTGTATATGTATATGTACATGTGTAGTTATTTTCAATTTTGCTTTGATGTTTTAGTAGTCATTTTTGGTGAAATCTAGAAATCAAGATTGTGTATCAGAATTGTGTAAATTTTTAGTGTAAAACCATGTATTAGATTAACTTTTGATGTCCTTTTATTAAATGTTTTAAGCTCCAAATATTATGATAATTACGTCTGTCGCCTGGTAAGCTCTTAAATGTCGGTTTACGCACCTTTTAACATTGTGTTTTTGGCTGCGAAAACATCTTTATAAGTTTCTTTTCGGTTTGATTCTTGAAACTTGTTAAATTTTGAAAATGTTGCTTTGGGTTTTTAACCGAATTCTTATACTTTTGTTATTGGAAGGCAATCGTGTTGAATTTTGAATGTTGAAAAATGTTTATCTTATTCTAGAACTAGAATGGAATTCTATAGGACGGATGTATCGTAAAAGAACTAAAAGGAGAAATGAAAGCGAAATGAGTTTAGTTGTACTTTCGATTAATTACTTAGTTGTTATTATGATACGAGTAGGGGCCCAAAATCATACGTTTGGTTTAATAATTGTAAATTTTGATTCTTCGTAGGTGGAAAGTACAAGATTTGTTTTATTACTAATTGTAAGATCAAGAAAAGATATTGATGACATTGTATTATCTTTGTTCTTTTCATAAGCGAATCCCATGAGTTTTTGTTACTTCAAAGAATAACCTTGGTCTGATTAATTTAGATTATCACGAAAAGATACGGTGATTTTCATAACTATGATAATGTAAACAATGTTTGGAATTATAAAATAATTCAAAATGATAAAAGCGATTAAATGTGGTATTCGTGTCCCACTATGAAATTGGTGGTGGGAATAAGATATAAGGAACTTGCAGAATGTGATCTTGTGGAAAAGCCAAGTTCCTGTATCACTTTAGGTAGCGAAAGAATCTTAATTTGGAAATTTCTACTAAAAGAAACCAATAAATGAGCTGTTATTCTGTCTTATTGCTTATATGACCTTTAAGTTTGGACCTTTTTTTGTTGTATATATGTATAATATGGAGTACATAAAAGTATGACTATGCATTTAGAAAGAAACGGATAACGAGTTGTTTGTTTTCTCATTTTGGTAACCGGATAGTAGGTTTATCTAGTACTTTCACTACTTTGTGTTTTGACATATGTATGTATGCATGCATATGCAATGTATGTTTAATCCGTGAAATGTATTGATGAGATTGCTAAATTTGCAGGTAAGCTTTCATATCAAGAAAGATAAAGAGTAAACATTGTTTTTCAAACCATGGCTGCGGTTACTCAATTGCAAAGGCAGTTTATTGAGTACGCAACATCTCTGTATAATGAGGTTAGTATTTTTGAGTAACTTAAAAAAAGTGAGAAGTATTATGAGCGCCTATATAAAATTTTTTGCTTTATCGATTAATCCTGGGTATTACTAGGGATATCTGGATGATCAATTCACACAACTTCAGAAACTGCAAGATGAGACCAACCCAGACTTTGTGGCTGAAGTGGTGACTCTTTTCTTTGAAGATTCAGAAAAGCTGCTCAACAATTTGGCAACTGCTCTGTAAGCTCATCTTTACTCACTTGGGTTTATATTCTTTAGTTGATTTAAGTGTTCACGATCTGTTCCTTATTGGGATTTGTTTTTTGACTTCTGACTAAAAAGTCAACAGAAGATTGTGGATTATAAACAGGTTGATTCTCATGTTCACCAATTTAAGGGTAGCAGTTCCAGGTATTACACCGAGTGATCAAATCTTTCTTTTTCTGAACATTGTTTTTTTGAATTATGCACATAATTGTAACAATAGAAAGCCTGTATTTTTGTTTGTTACCATAAAGATTGAGACATATACAAGGATAATTATATACATTATTAAAATATGGGTAACTTTTTCGTAACAGCATAGGGGCGCAGCGAGTCACGAATATGTGCGTTCACTTCAGAAACTTCTGTGAGGAGAAAAATCTTGAAGGGTGAGTAACTATGTCAAATGTATTTATCATCTATGTGTAATCTTTTGTGATAGTTTTAACTATGTCTTTAATTTAAAAATTCGAATCAGTTTGACTTCACTTGTCCCATCATTATCCTGTCCTAATAGCAGTAATTCCATTTACCAATTTATCTGTAATCATTTTAACAAATACTAGTGATGTGCTTTGACTTGTATATGGACCAAGTAGTGTTTGATCG
This sequence comes from Erigeron canadensis, assembly GCF_010389155.1. Taxonomy (NCBI): domain Eukaryota; kingdom Viridiplantae; phylum Streptophyta; class Magnoliopsida; order Asterales; family Asteraceae; genus Erigeron; species Erigeron canadensis. The sequence goes on along the minus strand of NC_057767.1, from coordinate 22,591,720 downwards.
GAGGTTTGTGATACAAACCCATCCCATAATTGGCTAACATCATGCCATAAGCTAGGTGTAGTATCACTCCCAAAAGCTAGCTCAGAGGAGACACCTAGGCTTATAAACCACCAACCAATCCCATACTTGACCGATGTGGGATCGTAACAGTTTGATTGTTCATAAGTGTTTTTATAATCTAAAATTTTAACCAAAATTGAAAGAGGAAAAACTCTTCCCCTTGATCTCAAATCTTCAAACATGTGAGAACTCTAATGCCTTTCCTGCAACATATATACGAAAACATCATAAAACTTATGAAACTATTTTGTGAAAGTTGGCTAGAACAACACTCTGATCTAAAATATCGACACATAATCACATAATTCTTTTCAACTTGGCAAAATACATATTTAATAAATGCTCACTTGAGGAACCTAAGTAACTTAATGGAGTTAATGCTGTCTAAAGTTTACATGATAGACTACCAAATGCTGATGGAGAGCTTAAGCGTACCATGTCGATTAAACACAACATTCGATGGTCACATCAATTAATGATGGGACACCTTTGCTGCATCACATTTAACTAAAAGGAAAATCATGTTAAAAACCACTTCTAAACTTTGAATAAAATCAAAGCCTATGGTGCTTTTGCTACTAATAAAGTCACTTTAATTAAATATAAATATTAAGCTGTACCTGCTGTCTTTTAAAGTACAAATTTGAGATCAGTATTCAGCACTTCAATTAAGATCTTTGTCCCTTGAATTTTTCTTTAAACTTTTGAAAAGTTATGACCTTCAAATCACCTTTATAAACCCTTTCTTCCAATTCCTGTTTTCTGCTAAAACAAATCTTGTTCAATGTCTGTGTATACTGAACGGATCCATAATTTAGGATCAAGTTAGGATCTACTTGGTTGATTATCTCAATAGAATAAAAGAACTCATTTTTCTCGATTTGGTCTTAATACCTAAAGGCAAATCTCATTATGTTTTATTTGTTATTATTATTATATGTGCAAGGAAGTGTAAGTGCAAAATGTCTATGCTATCTGAATCCATGAATTATGCTAAGATGTTAACGCATTTAAACTGTGAAGGTTTTGATCTGTATGACAGGGTAATCCTTAAGTTATTGTGCAATAGTTATTTAGTTTCTTTAATGGGCCTCATAGATAACAGTGGATAAAAAAATTAGTTTATATTTAATGACTGGTATAACCGAAAGAAGGTGAACGTCACATCATTTTTTTATCATTACTTTTAAGTAAAGAGATCTTGTCAACCATTTGGTATCTGGTATATAAATGTTCATCTATATCTATATGTAGACCACTAAGCAATTTGAATACTGTAGATCAATATCAGTTGATTATTGTAGATGAATGAATTTCTAATAAGTGATTCGCATATTGTAGTTCGATATCAATTGATTATTCGTAAAATGAATTTTGTCTAAGTTGATACATTTAAGGAAACAGTATATCAAAATCATTGTTTTGCCTCTAACTTTGACATTATCTATAAAGTATTAGAAAATTTGATTTTCCTTGAAGAATCATTTTATAAATGATTGTATGTACTGAAAATTCTTAGCCATTTCACCTATGTTCTTTCCATGTCACATAAAGTGAACAAAATCCGCTTCATGTGCTCTTTCATATTTGAACCGTTGATATAGCCTTGATTGACTCTGTGATGTTCATCTTTTTTATAAGCTTAAGTATACTAGTATAGTAGTATATGTGTGGTTATATTACTTGCACACCCTCAAAACGGTTCTGGTGTATGACTAGTATATTCATTTGTAGCTAAAAGTTTCCATTTCTGGAATGATCTGTGAAAAGCTCAATGTTTTGTTTCAGTTAAATTTGGAAGCGAAACAACATCCCTGTGAAAATCTGAATGTTTTCATTTGTTGTCAAATTTTAGGTGAAATTACATCTTTGACCATTAGTCTCGGTGGGGCATATTGTTATTTATATGAAATTAATTTATCAGCGTTTTCCTTACATCAATTACCAATCAACCTCTTTTATTGAACCATGTGGCATTTATTTTCTAGCATGGAGTAGCTCCTATGGGCTATAAAGGACATGTAGATTTGCTTCCAGGTTTACAATAGCATTTGACTATTTGTCATATTTGCAATGGTTATTTTTAGATAAGTTTTGATGAAGTTATATCTGTGACTTAAATAATTAATTAATTAGGCCTATAAGATTCAATTATATCATTATTGAGGATGTTGTTGGCATCTGATTCTCCGTTGCTCCTTTAATGAACTACATGGTTATTTTTAGGACATAATGGCTTTTAATGGCTGTTGAAGTTAGTACAGAGAGTTTAGTTGCATTGCTTTTGAAATTATTTGACTATTAGGCAAATTTCAACTGGAAGAATATGATTCTTGTATGTTGGTGATTATCTGGTGTTCAGAATTCTCATTTCGTTGTTTTTGAGTAATATGTTCTAACGCATAATGTAGATTTTTCAGGGTTAAGGGTAAAAAAGTTTATGCAATTTGTCTCGGTTCGTTATGTTTTTACCGTACTTCCTATTTCTTAATATATGTATTGAACCTCCAATTGCTATTATTATTATTCTTTTTATACTTGTTATTACTTGCAATCTGGTGATGTACTGGTTTTGTTGATGTGACTAAGACATGTAAACTATCATATGGCATCCACGCTAGCAAAATACCAATTTACTTTGATATTGAGGTAACTGGATAAGTGGATAGTCATAGAAAGTTCAATACATATAACCGGAAATTTAGAGTTTGTATATATTTGTATATATTTGACCAAGTATTCGTTTGAGATACGTATTAACCAAATAATTGAAGTTTTCTTGCGCCCCCAATTGGGATGGAATTTTTATAGTATTAGCCCTTTGTAAAAACTAAAAGTATCTCAATTAATAATTGATTTCTGATTTTCTTGACTTGTGCAGGTGTGTGCGGTGTCTGCAGCAAGTAAAACATGAATACATTCTGGTTAGGAACAAACTCGAAGGATTGTTCAATGTAAGTCTACTACCAATGCATAGTATTTTTATTTTTTCTCTCGGGCAACGCAGGTCTGTGCATGCTTCGAAAGATGTTCATATATTCTTCCTTGCCACTTTAGAACCTAGTAATTTACTGTTTCATCATTGCATATGATGCAGTTGGAGCGACAAATCTTGCAAGCAGGTGGATCAATCCCTATCATGGAATAGTGCATTTTCTTGATGTCTAATGGTTTCGTATGGCAATCTAGTGAGTAGAGATTATGTGAATAACATTACTATTGTTTTTCGTCTGAAGATTCTGCTTTGTACTTATGATTTTGGTATTAACTTGCCATGTCTGATTAGCAGCATGGGTATCTCGTTATTATCTACACAATGGTCTGTAACCCATTATTATAACGTTGTTTTATTGTGTGTGAATGGCGGTGGTATGATTGTTATCATGAGGAGGGGTCAATGATGACGGTTTGTGGTGTTCTCTGTTCTTTGTAGGCTAATACCGTATGGTACCTTTAATAAACAATTTTGATTTGATTGTTGTTAACATCCTTGAAACTCTATGGATCACTCCCATGAGGCCATGACTGTATAGGTACATCGCTTGCAAGTTGCCAAATTAGTTACCACTTATTGAGTTCGGATTTTGCATGGTCAGTGGTTAAACCGCTTATTGAGGGTTTAAAGAAGCGACTTTGATGAGATTAGGCATTGACTACACAATACATAGATACACGGGAAGAATTCTCTCTTTTTATCGACACCGATTAGATTCCAGTTTTTTTTTTGTTTATTTCTTCAATTGAATAGAATGTAGCTTTCAACCTTGGATCTGTCATAAACGACTATATTTGACAAGATGTGGACTTTTTTACCCATATCCGAAGGTGGAGATGATGTTTCCGGTCTAGCTCTCTAGAGGTGGAAGGTTTTCCAACCAACCCTGTTTGTTGTTAATGCTAGCATATTTTTGAGTTATGTAATGTACCTGGTCCTCAAAAGTGGGACAAGAAGTTAATAATCAATGTAATAGAATGGTATAGAGTTCAATAATTTACTGTAATCATTTTATTAGTAGTGGTTCACGATGACGAATTTATTTTATATTGAATAGCCAACAACATTCTCTGTATTGCTTGCCAGCGATACGCTAATTATCTCGAATTTTTCTTATTGTCTTTCTCATTCATCTTGATAACTCAATTGAATTATATCGACCCACTCTATTAAAATGTAAATAATTATAAGATGTTTATATAAAATTGATGATCTATATACATCGCTCTTTTTTTTAACTTAATATTATTAGGGCTTATGTAACATTCTTTTTCTTTTGACAAGTAAGCTCTTTTTCTATTTGTCATTTTATTGTTAATTTTCTCTTTTGTATTTAAAAAATCTTAAAAATTAGCTACCATAAAATCACAATTTGAACTCTTAACCTAAAATTTAGGTAACAATATGCTCATATGTATTTTGAAGTTCCAATAGTCAAATGATTATACATAAGCCATGGGAAAAAATATGATCATAAGATTAGATTTGTTTTATAACTTTTAAATTCATTAAATTTTTGAATAAATATATATATATATATATATATATCTCTTCTATTTGTGTTTTCTTTATGCATTTATATTATACTATTTATATTTATTATTATTATTATTATTGACTTATTGTTATTATTACTCAAAGAAATAAATTTGTTATAATTTAATATTACATTTAGTTAATCATAAGGTCCATTTCTTCTTCTAGTAATTAAGTGCTGAGTGTATTAAGTGACTGAATATATAAGTAATGTCTGTAAAAAAAATGTAATTGATAGTTACTTTTGTTTATTAAGTAAAAAAATGAAATTTGACTTAATTATTAAGTTCGTAACTATTAAGTTTATTAACTAAAAAGTAAATGGGACCATAGTTTGACATACACAACAACAACAACAACAACAACAACAACAGGACCCAAACCCTGCACGGGGTATGGGGGAGGTAAGCTGTAGACAATCTTACCTCTACACAAAGGTAGAGAGACTGCTTCCATAGGGACCTCCGGCCACAAATGAGTGCAACGCGGAAAATGAGAAATGTTTAGAAAATCATACCTGTCTGCCGAGAATCTAAAAAGAAGAAATACCTTTCTGCTGGGTCCGACTACTATACGGGTCGAACGTTTATCAATCATGCGTCCTACCGATATCTAAGAAACATGTTTGACAATACAAATACAAATACGGAAGCAACCATATTGGGCATATTAAGCAACCATAGTTTAACATATTTTACATATATATTATATATTCATAAATCATAGTATTAGGGAACTGATATTCGTACCACAATTTTTGATGTATGTACCACAACGTACAAGTTTTACAGCTGACTCTACAAACCAGTAATGCACATTTAATTAATCATAAGGTCTGTTTCTTCTTTTAGTTATTAAGTACTGAGTGTATTAAGTGACTAAATATATAGGTAATGTCTGTATGTATTAAGTAAAAAATATGTAATTGACGATGATTTTTGTTTATTAAGTAAAAAAAACATGAAATTTGACTTAATTAGTAAGTTCATAACTATTAAGTTTATTAAAGAAAAAAGTAAACAGGGCCATAGTTTAACATATTTGACATATATATTATATATTCATAAATCATAATATTAGGGAAATGATATTCGTACCACGATTTTTTATGTATGTACCACAACGTACAAGTTTTACAGCTGACTGTACAAACCAGTAATGAACAGTTGTGGTAAATGTATCAAAGTGAGTGTTATTAATATCACTTCCCATAATATTATTATTTGCATTAGTCGTAATCTGATATTCTTATTTTTATTTATGTTATCAAACTATGAATAATATTGTAACTATCTAGATATTTTTATTTATGTTATCGGTCCGACGCGAACAACGTCCGGACTTAATCTAGGACTTAATCTAGTTTGATGATATATGAGTATATGACTATAAAGAGTGACATACGGAGCACTTCTCTTTATCTGATTATTTACTCTTCAAAATTTATAGAGAAAATCTTAAATTATAAGTTTATATCTAAATCATCTTGAACTTTCGACATAATATAAGTACAATATATTAGTCAATGAAAATTAAGTTTAGACCTCCCAATTCTTGAAACTTCAACACCCTTCCAAACTGATCCGTTTTTGGTGAGATTATATATGAACTACAAGATTGTTTAGTTATAAATTTTGATAAAGTTCCACGTTAATATTAATATGAACACAATAAAAGACACTCTAAGAAGGGTCCATTGACCCACTTGTAGGTGCATGTACATTTCCCTCAAGCTAAAGCTAAGGAAAATGACTCATATATATTGTTTTCCTCCTTTGAAATCGCATAATTAAGGTTTTATATATTTAAGTACAATGCCTTCTTATAATTATAATTGTGAATAATGATAAATCAACCTAATTTGTATATTTAATAATCAACCTAATTATTGGATGATTACATGTGAAAAAATCAGGGGGCAAGATTAAGAAAGAGAATTAGTGAAATCCACGTGTCAAATTTACAAGGTTTTAAGTTAACTTTTAAACATATAAGTTAGGTTAATTAATCATTTTCTACTATAACTATCGGTACTAATCGCTTTTTTAAAAAAAATAATAAAAGTAAAAAGAATAAAAATAAAAAAAAAAATTATTGGTACTAATTATTGGGGAGGGTTCATACACCATACCCTACTATCATTGTACACACTAAATTCTAGACTAATAATAGTATATTTGTTATAAATAAAAGACATAAAAGAGATTCTAATTTTGTTTAAATATTTTGAGGAAGAGAACAAAGGAAAGACAAGGTTCCATTGTTTTCTTTGTTCATTTCCTTTCTTTCTATGTCAAGAAACCTTTTTTATTCCTTCAACCTCTTTACATTACATTCATCCACCACTCACTTCATATTCATTAATTCTTGTAAGATTATTTCATCATCATTTGCTCTCTTTGTTTCACTCTAATTTAACCACAATTCATTTGAAACCATAAAAAATAAATCAACTTTTTTACATTGGTTTTGGACTTTGGTGGTATATGATCTTTGTTTCACCAAGAAAAAGTTGACAATTTTGTAATGTGGGCCATGAACAATATTTGAGTTTGGTTAATTAAAATGGCTTTAGAAGAAGTTATTGAAGTGAAATTCAGGTTAGCTGATGGCAGTGATATTGGACCATGCAAATACAGTCTTACCACCACTGTTGGATCTTTGAAAGAGATGATACTTTCACAATTGCCCCAAGGTTAACTCTACTTCCAATCTTTATTGAATTTATGAGATTGGCTTTTTTTTTTCTCTCTCTCTCTCTTTTTTTTTTTTAATCTTTATGTTATTTAACTTGCCTCTAACAGACTAACACTGATATGAACTTAAATGTGATTATTATGAGGTGTTCAATGTTTTATTTATTTATTTGTAATTGGTATATTATTATTTGTGGGAATATTTTTTTGTTGAATGTATTGTGTATTTGTGTTATATATTATACATTAATGTTTCTGTTCTTGGTATAACTGCATGTTTGTCCTCAAGCTTTATTTTTATCAATGCTAAAGCTGTTTGATCCATTAGCTAAATAATAGAAAGTTATTTTAAAGAAAATGATATAGGTGAATAGAAGTTTTCTAAGATCCGTGCCAATAGGGGCTCTTTAGTTGGTCATCGGTTGAAGCATCCAGACCGATGTCGTTATCACAACCTCGTCGGTTCTGTGTGTTTGGTTGAGTGGCGAGCTTGTGATAAGGATGTGAATCCGATTTCATCATTTAAATATTTTTGGTGATGAGGGTATATATGAATCTTAATTAAAGCGATCTGTCATTGGCATGTCATTTCGCCCCCCCGTTTCACTTTTGAGGGAGGAAGTGATTAGGGTACCATTAAGGCATTGAGTGAGGCCTAAATTCAACATTTATATTGTTTTCTCTCTCATATATATATATCACTCCATCCACGTGTTAGAACTTGTAATTATACTCACTACTTCGCTTATTGAATGTAACATGTTGATGGTTGAAACGTAAAGTACCGATAACTCTTATAGTCATCTTTATCGGTGATTAATTATGCTCGAGGAAAGTTGGTCTTGTTGACGCGTTCAATAGTGTGTGATCAATACTACGTTTTAAGAATTGACCACCGTATCCTGAAAATAGGCATAACAGTTTCCTAAATTTCATCTAATAGACATTGTAAATGCTAATTAAAAGGTCATGTATTCAAGTAATTGAATAGAGTGTTTGTAAGATACAAGAGAATGACTTTCAGTCTAACCCGTTGAAACTTAATGATTCTAAGCTAAAAAGGGCAAATCTTACGGTTATTAGGAATACAAATCCATTTCTCAGTTATGTGATATTTCTATTCTATGCTTTCTGTGGTATCTAATTAATCTTAAGTTATTTCTTATGTTGATTATTGTAACCGTTATCAGATGAAGAAAATGGGCCAAAAACCATAAATGATGTGAAACTTATTAATGCCGGAAAGATATTGGATAATGATAAAACACTTGCAGAGTCTAGGTCTCGAGTAAGTGAAGTTCCCGGATGTATTATCACCATGCTTCTTGTTGTGCGCCCTCCTATGTCAGACAGAAACAACGGTAAGTATTTTGTTATATTGGATTATTTGTTTCTCATTACTTTGAAAACATACTCACTTTCAAAAATCAAATTGCATATTCAAACACCCCTATTAAGGTTAGGTGTTGTAACAAATCCTATATGTACCACTTACAGAGAACTCATACAGTATTAAACGCAATGTCACATTCATTTTAAAGAGAAGATGGTATAGCGGTTGTTTTAGATTTAAATCGGCAAGAGTATATGACCAATTTTTGCTCTCATACTTGTGTAGTTGCTTAATTGATAGATAGGATATACAATTATACCTACAAGGTATTGTTCTAAATGACATAGTAAAAGGCTCTTGTGGTGCCAATGTGGAGTTAGCCCGTGCTCGTGTCTTTTGGAGAGAAGTCTAAGGTTCAGGCGCATTGGTGCATTTAAGAATTTACCAGGGTAGTTTAAGAGCAGGAGTAGGAGTTTAGCCGTTAAAAAAAAGCCTATTGTGGTGACTTATTAACAAATGGGTTTCTTCCTAATCATAGAAAGTGGTACTAATCACCAAGTACTAAGTAGATTTATGGACCCTCCCCATATATAGAAAGGGTGTGACTTCATAATCACCATTGCCATATTCTTCTCTTATGTGTTTGTTACAATAAATTGGTCTGTGTATTTGAAGAAGTCAAAGACTAACATATCAGTGCTCTTTTTTCCTGTAATTTGTGACAGAGAGGTTGCAAGATGACTCCTTGAAACAAAGCAACTGTCCATGTGCCATTCTTTGAGTGTCGCTGAGCTTCTTTAAGCCCGCGTTTCGATTCCAGAGCAAATTTCGAATGTTTCTTGTGTTGCTGATAAAAGAAGCTCTGAGGAGGGCCTGTGATACTTGGACCTTTTTCATTATTTGCAACTTTGATCTAAAATGGTAAATAGAAAAGGAACTTTGATTTATGGTGATATATTTATGTTACAAAAGTGTCATAGAACCTTTGCAGTCCAAACAAAAACACATGTCAAGAATTCTAATTTCATCATCTTCGTTTCTTAAATATCTTAAGTTTAAATTTTGTTGGCTTGAACAAAAAAACATGATAATATTTCTGTCAAAAAACTTAACAATAAAAGTAAATAAATTTTAAATAAAAAATCAAATTTGTATCATAATACCACTATAATTTAGTCCTACACAATTATTACAGATGTAGACTGCAATCCACCCAAATCTTTTACAACTTCGAAACCATTCGGTTTTGCAATGCACGTATACTTATGCTGTATAATATACTACTATGGTATTCATTGTATGTGATTAATTTTCAAATCCCGGATATTAAATGTGGCTCTAGTATGTGATTAATATAAAATTAACAAATTAATAATGTGGCTCTAGACGTCTTATATGATTGTTACATATATCGGGTATATCCTTATATGATTGTCACATATATCGGGTATATCCAATAATTAAGATCTAAAAGTTTATTAAATATAATGAACATTTAATTAGTTTTGTAGGTACACATAAACACTTTGCGTATATATTTCATTAAGTTACGAAAAGTTTAAAGGTTCATTGACTATAAAATACAAAAAGGTTAAATCACTTTTTCGATGGAACAAGGTGAAATCGTGTTCACGTGCATGCAAACTGACAAAAACATAATAATCGCCGATGACTTTTAAGTTTTAACTCCAATGCTAAGGACGTCTTTATGCGTTCTTGAGATGTCATATCATATCCTTATAAATCATTACATATCTTTATAAATTCTTAAAATTCTATAATTTTATCTCCAACCATACAAACATCTTTACATATCATTTAACTCCACTAAAAACAAAAAAGATATAAGTAAGGGGGCGCCTAAAAACATACCCATTAGAGATAGTCTTAGTCCAAATAAGAATTGTTGACCAAGAAAATTTGATCATATATACTCCGTAGTTGATTTTTGCTAACAAACAAAGAAGAATCGTTTATGTGTTTACTATTGTAAGATCGAATCGAGATCCTAAGATCCCATTTGAAATGTCATAATGTCCCATGAATATCTCCTGGATTTTGTAACCACCCATTTTGGATTTTGAATGTGGACTATAAATCGGATATTTTTTGAACGTATTTGTATTGCATATGCAATCAACAGAAAAAATAAGTATGTAACTGCCCAGTGCCGTCTTCTGCGAGTTTTGAGCCCCAATACCTCGATGGTGTATGGGGGAGGTTAAAATGTAGGCAGACCTTACCTCTACCTAAGTAGATAGGCTGCTTCCAGTTTCTACCTAAATGGTAGAAAAAGCCCTCTAACCTTTGCATGGGATGATGATTGAACTCATCATCTCTGTCTCCATAGGCAAGAGTGTATCATTGGTCCAACCATGTTGCATTATATGTAATCAACAATCACTATTAATTATTATGTTTTTTTTCCATGGTTTTTTTTTGTTGTTAATTTAGCATACTCTTTATTCTATATTTTTGTTTATTGATGAAAAAATTTTGTTCTAGTCTTTTGCTTGCATAAGTGTTTCATGATTTGAACAATGAATATTTGGGGCCATGTTCCTAACTATATATTTTTCTTTTTCGTATAAACGTGCACCAATGGAACATGGATATAATATAATTGAGAGAATATTACATTTTTCGTCCTTCAACTTGTCAATCTTCACAGTTTTGCCCTTAAAGTGAATTAATTACAATAAAACCCCTAACGTTTGTCATTTTTTTCAATTTAGACACCGCGACCAAACGGAGTTGGATTTGAGCCGTTAACCCTTACATGTGCGTTTCACGTGAGGGCAATTCTGTCCTTTCCTCCATATAACGTTCGTTTTAGTTTAATAAAGATAAAATAATATATATATATATATATATATATACAAACGTTAACCACCACTTTTCTTTCCCTTTTCTTCTTTATCTGCTTCTTAACAAAAACCCTAAAACTCCATAACCTCAAAACACACCATGGTGGTTCGATGTTATTGTGGTCTTGTTGCCAATGTAATGTGTTCATGGACCGACACCAACCCCGGGAGAAGGTTCTTTTGTTGTTCTCAGGTAAGTGTAAAAAAGCCCTAATTTTTTAATTTCTGGATTTTTAGGATTATTAAACCATAATTTTCAGGTACCAAGATGTGGGTTTTTCGCATGGTTTGACCGACCTATGTGTCCAAGATCCGTGCAAATAATTCATGGATTGTTAAGAGCCAAAAACAAAGTGAAAGATCGATTGAAATTCAAGGAACAACAAGCAAGAAAGATGAAGTTAGGACTGATTGGAAGTTGGGTTTTCTTTTGTCTGGTTATGTGGATTTCATGTGTATCCACTAAATGAAAAAAAAAGGGAAATCCATGGTTTTTACTCTTTTATAGTTTGACTCTCTAAAGTCAATGCTTTTATGCATTTGCAGGAAATGTAATGCAGTTTTTGGACATAATTTAGTCATGTAATCTTGTAATGTATGGTAATGTAGAATGTAAATTTTCTGCAGTTTTTGGAAATCCACAATGTAATGTAATCTGATGTAATGAAGTAATGAAATCTAATGGAAATTTTCTGCAGTTTTGTGAAGTAATGAAATCGAAATTTTCTGCATTTGCAACAACATATAGTACCATAACTTGTGACTTATAATTACCAAAATCATGCTTGAAAGCAATACAAATCACATTACCAGTTTTGACCTAAATAAAGTAGATAAATACTTAACTAGATAAATACTTAAGCATGACAAACACAACACATTACCAAAGTTTGTATCCAGAAAACAAAATAAAACAAACACAACACCTAATATTGTTTTGAAATTCATAAAACATAGATAAATACTTAAGCAGGCTTCAGGCTTCATGTTCTAGACCTTGGCCCTGCAAATCCCTTTGGTGCAACCCATTGAACTCCACGTGGACTGGAAACAGGCTTCAGTACAGTTGTAGCTTGACTTGTTTGGCTTGATTGACCTGGATGGCTGGCAGTAGGTGTTTGAGCAGCAGATTGACTTGCTTGGCTTGCAGAAGGTTGAGTGGCTGACTTGGACTTGGCTGGCTTCTTTCTTGGCCTACAACAAACACATATTACAATTTTAGGAAAAATTTAATATTCAAGTTATGTAAATAAACCTACTTGGAAGGATTGCATACCTGTTTTCAGTTGGCTGGCTTGATTGTCCGTTGCATGTCTTGGAGTTGTGACCCTTGTTCTTGCAATTTCCACAAGTAATAGTTCCCCCTTTCTTTGACAGTTTGTTACCTCTCACAATTGGTTCATTCTCATATTGGCTTCTCTTTCTTTTCTTTTTTGGCATCCCAACTTGTGTGTGGTGTTTAGGAGGTAGAATCTTCATTGGATTATTACTTTTTTCCCAGTAAGTTGCACCAACAATTGGTTCAACCTTGTTTGAATACACTTGCTGCCATGTTTGCAAAGTATATGCAGTATGCACCCAGTCTTCAACCTCACCTACATCATAACCAAACTTATCCATCTTCCAAAGAACAACAACAACATGTTTGCAAGGTATTCCTGTTAACTGCCACTTCCTGCAAGAACATTCTCTATTTTGCATATCAACCACAACTTGTTCATTCCATGGCCCATTAACCTGGAATCTGTTTTCCCCATTCCATATAACATTAAACTTTTCTGCATCCTTCTTATTTGTTTCAAGAATTTCTGTGGCTGTTGGAGTGAGTGGACCCTTACATGTGTCAATAACTTCTTGCACTTTAACAATCATCTTCATTAGATACTCCCTAATGAACTCTAAAGAAGTGATGATTGGTTTGTCTCTTCCCTTAACTAGTTTACTATTGAATGATTCACAAATATTGTTCAAAAGGATGTCACATTTTGCTCTCCCTGAATACATATTATAATTACACAATTACTTAAAATGCTAACACATATACTAGAAATATATGGTCAATTATAATTACACAATTACATAAAATGCTAACATATTATAATTACACAATTAACATGTACCTGAAAAGTGAGCTCTAGACCTAGATTGGGCTGGAATTTTTCTCAAATAATCATAAGCTTCAAGATGGATTCTTTGGATTTCTGACATTGCATTCTCAAACTCAGCATGTGTTGTTCTTATGGCTGCAAACCAAAGGTTTTCTTTCAATCCACCATCTCTAAATTTTGCAATCATGTTTTCATTTATGTGCCTAAAACAAAACCTGTGCTCTGCACTAGGAAAGACTTTATTGATGGCTGGAAGGATACCTTGCAGAAAATGATAAACAATAATTAAATTATATTAAACAATAATTAAATTATATTTAACAATAATTAAACAATAATTATACTTACCTTCTGCTTGTCAGATATGAATGTGAAATTAACATTGTTGGGCAGTCCCAAATCATCCCCAAGGCACTCTAAGAACCATTCCTAGGATGCCTTGCATTCAGCTTCAACCAGTGCATATGCAACAGGATAGATCCCATTGTTCCCATCCACACTAACTGCAGTTAGCAATTGACTAGGGTAGGGACCTTTCATAAAAGCCCCATCTAACCCCAATAGCTCCCTACCTAACTCTTGAAAGCCCTTCTTTAATGAACCAAGGCACACAAATATTCTCCTAAAAACCCTAGTCTGAAACTGTTCTGTCGTGGTTGGATGAAAATCCAACTTAACAGTGGTGCCTGGATTCCTATGTTTCAACTCAATTATATACTCCCTTAGCAATGAAAACTGCTCATGGAAGTCTCCCCTCAACTTCTTAACTTCTTTATCCTTGGCTCTATAAGCAGTCATCCTGGAGATGTTAATTCCAAACTGTTTTGACAAATGATCTTCAACTGCTTCACCAGAGATGTTTGGATTGGTTCTCACAATATTACTCACATGTTCACTTAAAAAAGTGGAGTTGGCTGCACTTAAATTTCTGGATCTTATGCATGTGTGCTCACTATTAAAAGTCTTCACAGTCCAACGATCCTTTCCTTCTGGTTTTGACATGTGTAGGGTCCAGGGACAAGTGGGTTTATCTGAAATCACCTTTTTGCCTTTACTTGACCCCCCTTCACCTTTTGAACCTTCAGTTTTTGAACCTTCACCTTTTGAACCTTCAGTTTGAACCTTCTTCTTTATAACAGGCCTTTGTCTACCCTCCTGCTTTTTTGCACATGGAACATGGCCATATCATCTAGCTCTAACCCTTAGTGAATCATTCTTAAAAAACTTATTCCTATTTGTTTCAACCGCATGATGTTTTACCAAAACCGTCACTTGTTCTCTGTCAGTAAATGATTGTGAAATATAGAATGGTGGTTTAATGACATTGCCAACTTTGTTTTTCTACTCATTTTGAAACTCCTTAATCTGCATTTTTCTTTTGGAAACTGGATCATCACAATCAGAACCTACACCACTGTCATAAGCATCAAAGTCAATCCCAATCACTTCTTCACCCACTTTCAACTCTCCTACACTTGATTCTACTCCTTTTCCTAGCCAGTTAACATGAAGCCTGCTAAATGTTCTATCAAACTTAGACATGTCTACATGTACATCATGAACCTTGTCACTCTCATCCACTGGGAAATCTTCCTCATTTTCAACTTCAATATGTTGTTCTGCCTTATCAACTTCAATATGTTGTTTTGCCTTAGCAAAATTACACCCTTCAAAGCCAGGTGGCTCAGTAGGACCATCAGAACCTTCTAAAGCATCTGCATTGTCATCTGCAATTTTTTTTCACATGCATTGCCATCTAAACCAACTGCATTGTCATCTAAACCAACTGCATTCTCATCTTCAAACAATTTCCTACAAGGTCTACTAGTTTCACCAAGTTCAGAATTATTTCCTATTGATGTTGTACCATGTTCTACATACATCTCAACAAACCTAGTTCTCCTAGCATGCATTATCATATTTCTTAAATCTTGATGATTACATATAGGAAAAAGATCCAAATCCAAATCTCCACCAGGTTTCTTATAGTGTAAAAACAGTTGCGTATTAGGATCAACCTTTGCAAATTCTACAACCATAGTTTTGAAGTCATTTACCTGAAACTCCAAAGTTTCAAAATTAAGCCAGTCTATCATGACCTTCTGACCACCGACATACTTTCTTTCAGGGAAAGGTGTAAAAGAACCAGCATAATGTATTGCCATTGAGAACATTTCTGGGTAATCATCTGATGAAGGAAAACGATTTTTGTTACTTTTCAAAAAATAAAATATATATAATAATAAACCCTAAATAATGTTACATATTACTGATAATATTAATAATAATAAACCCTAAAACATACCATATAGTTTCTTGTGCAAAGCAATATCGAAATCTTTATCTCGAGTAACTCCTATTGAGCCTTGATTTTTTGTACCCATTTTTTTGATCGGATAGGGTTTTTGACTAACTTCAGGGATGATTTTGGGAAATAAAGGGGGAAATGGGGTGGGCTCGAAATAAATAAAAGAGAGAGACGCGCGAAAGAGGAAATGACAGAATTGCCCTAACGTGAAACGCACTTGTAAGGGTTAACAACTCAAATCCAACTCCGTTTGGTTGCGGTGTCTAAATTGAAAAAAATGACAAATGTTAGGACTTTTATTGTAATTAATTCACTTTAGGGGCAAAACTGTGAAAATTGACAAGTTGAGGGACGAAAAATGTAATTTTCTCTATAATCGATGTGCCTTATGTAACTGTTCTTACTAATTAGTTAGTGTTTTTTTTATTTAATTTAAGCGGTGTATACATGTGGTTTAGTCATATGCATGTGTTAATGAGTTTTAATAAAGTATACATATATGAACTTTGTTTTAAAAAATATATATACACACATGTGAATATGAATTTATATGTGTACCATCCAAAAGGATACACACATGTATGATCGTTTTATTTCTTTTATAAAAAAAGTAAAATAAAATAATACACATGTGAACTTCATATACACTTGTATATTTTGTTTTTAAAAAATATATCTATAAACATGTGTACCATTCAGAAAATTATGATTGTTTTTATATATAATTAGCGCATTTAGTTTTTTTTTTTTTTAAAAAAATATACACATGTGAACAAAGTAATTCACATGTATGCCTTCAAAAAAATTTACATGTACATGCTCTAAATTGTGCAAAAACGTATTGGATGAATTAAAATTTTGTATCAATTATTAATTAATAATAATAATAATAATAATAATAATAATAATAATAATAATAATAATAATAATAATAATAATCTACCAATATATAACAAGGTGCTAAATTCATTCATAAACAAACAACAACCTTGGATGGATTCCATCTTTGATTTAAAATCATTAGATCAAATTTAATTATTTTATTTTTATTAAATGACAATATTAATACTTATACTTTTTATAACTTTATAAAAAAAATTCCTCTTTATATTTAATTTACACTTTTTGATTTTCCATCACAAATTTACACTTTTTACCCAATAATTTTAATATAAAATATTCAATAGATTAATAGCTAATATATATCTTAATAATAGAATAATACTATCTATCTTAGATCTTATCCAATAGAATAATAGTTAATATCATATGAAAAAATAAAAACATATTTTAATTTGAAATATTTAATATATGTTTCATATAGAATATATAGATCAATTCTTTATTAATAAAAATAATAAGCTATATTTTAAACAATAATAAAAAAAATTGAATATTAATAATGTTGTAACAATCTATATCTACAATCTATATATATATATATATATATATATATAATGTCAGGTTTAGAAATTATCAACGACAATGTTGAGAAGGCCGAGTTTAGCTTAGGTGAGTAACAACTTTGAGAACGTCAACCTTTAACATTGATCTGCAATTTTTGGAGCATGTGGTGACAGAAAAGTTGCGCTCTATTGAACAACATAAAATAAATTATCGAAATTAATGATATATAATTTGGCTTCTAAATATGCATGACTATTGTGATTACTATTATAAAGGAATTTGAAAACAATATAACGTTTTTACATACAATTATATTATCAATGTAGTGTACATTTACCCAAAAAAAAAAAAAACCCTTTTTCCAACCCTTTTTTTTATTTCTATTAAAAATAAAAACAACTTAAAATATTTACTCTACTAATAGAGGAGTTTATCTCAAAAATAATGTTTTCAACAATATATATAACTTAATAATAGAATAATACTATCTATCTTAGATCTTATCCAACAGAATAATAGTTAATATCATATAAAAAAAATAAAACATATTTTAATTTGAAATATTTAATATATGTTTCATATAAAATATATAGATCAATTCGTTATTAATAAAAATAATAAACTATATTTTAAACAATAATAAAATAAAATTGAATATTAATAATGTTGTAACAATCTATATCTACAATCTATATATATATATATAATGTCGGGTTTAGAAATTATCAACGACATTGTTGAGAAGGCCGAGTTTAGCTTAGGTGAGTGACAACTTTGGGAACGTCAACCTTTAACATTGATCTGCAATTTTTGGAGCATGTGGTGACGGAAAAGTTGCGCTCTATTAAACAACATAAAATAAATTATCGAAATTAATGATATATAATTTAGCTTCTAAATATGCATGACTATTGTGATTACTATTATAAAGGAATTTGAAAACAATATAACATTTTTACATACAGTTATATTATCAATGTAGTGTACATTTACCCAAACAAAAAAAAAACCCTTTTTCCAACCCTTTTTTTTATTCTATTAAAAATAAAAACAACTTAAAATATTTACTCTACCAATAGAGGGGTTTATCTCAAAAATAATGTTTCCAACAATATATATCTTAATAATAGAATAATACTATCTATCTTAGATCTTATCCAATAGAATAATAGTTAATATCATATGAAAAAAATAAGACATATTTTAATTTGAAATATTTAATATATGTTTCATATAAAATATATAGATCAATTCTTTATTAATAAAAATAATAAGCTATATTTTAAACAATAATAAAATAAAATCAAATATTAATAATGTTGTAACAATCTATATCTACAATATATATATATATATATATATATAATGTTGGGTTTAGAAATTATCAACGACAGTGTTGAAAAGGCCGAGTTTAGCTTAGGTGAGTGACAACTTTGGGAACGTCAACCTTTAACATTGATCTGCAATTTTTGGAGCATGTGGTGACGGAAAAGTTGCGCTCTATTAAACAACATAAAATAAGTTATCGAAATTAATGATATATAATTTAGCTTCTAAATATGCATGACTATTGTGATTACTATTATAAAGGAATTTGAAAACAATATAACGTTTTTACATACATTTATATTATCAATGTAGTGTACATTTACCCAAACAAAAAAAAAACCCTTTTTTCAACCCTTTTTTTTTATTCTATTAAAAATAAAAACAACTTAAAATATTTACTCTACCAATAGAGGGGTTTATCTCAAAAATAATGTTTCCAACCAAGTGATGTACTTTTAAATAAGAGCCTGATGTGCAAAATCGAGTCTTAAATTAATAAAACTAGTTTCACCTAAAAACTGACTACTACGCACTCACGGG
This sequence comes from Erigeron canadensis, assembly GCF_010389155.1. Taxonomy (NCBI): domain Eukaryota; kingdom Viridiplantae; phylum Streptophyta; class Magnoliopsida; order Asterales; family Asteraceae; genus Erigeron; species Erigeron canadensis. Next base: position 22,572,541 of record NC_057767.1, on the reverse strand, counting down.
CAGTGGACCCGATCGTTTGTAATATAGTTAAGAGGTAAGACCATGTTCGTTCGCGTGGATTGGTTTGAATCAATTGTTTAGTAAAGTAGTTTGGAAAACCGGGTGTTACTCAAATCTCCCTTTTGACAGAAAATAAAATTTGTTTTGAACAAGAACATAAAATGAAGAGAACTTCAGACAATATAATTAAAAGTCAGCCTCCTTGACTTCCCTCGACTTCAAATGTGATTGCATTTAATTAAGACCAAATTCACAAGAACTGACAAGATAATCGTGACTAGTTAAATACTCATGTGGTACCACCAACCATGAACACATCACCAAATCACCTAGATAACTAGATAAATTACCCCAAACCGGTACCACCAGTTCCAAGAGAACTTTTTCCAATAACTAGTTTGACTGACTATCAAATTACCAATTGAACCTACGTAAAAATAACGTGGTACCACTAACAGTTACAAATTACGTTGACAAAATTAATTCTTTCATTAAAATAATATTCATTATCATACCATGAATTAGTGACAATTGCTTATAGACAAACAATTCTTTTCAAATCATATATCAATTCAACTAGTACCACTAACGAAGAATTAATACATAACCAATATTATAATAATTATTTAAAAGAATTAAATCACCAAGATCTCAGAACAACGGTAAATAAACATCAATCCTTTGAATTAAAATATTGCAATCACATCATCTGTCTCGTTTCATCAAGGTGGATGATTAAACGTTTAGCCACTCATGATCAATCCACAATAATAATTAAAATAAAAGAGAAACATGATGACCAATCGTTTGAAGAAAATAAATTGCAAGACAGTAAGTAGATACGATCTAGATGGGTGCCCGTGAATCTTCAACGAATCTGCCTAAGAAATTATCTTGATTGGCGATTGAAGAACCCTTGTAGAACAGCTCCTAGAAAGATTTTTGATAACTGGAAAAATTAGGTTTTGGTTTATATTTATACCCCCTCCAATCTGATGTTTAAGTCGGCTAAAATCCTCTTCAGATTCGTCAAGCCACTGCGGCGCAGTGGCTACGTTGCCTCCCACTGCGTCGCAGTGCTTTTACACTGTCTTCGGTGCTCTTTTCCATGTGAGACTACGGCGCAGTGGGCAATCATTCCCCCCACTGCGGCGCAGTGCTATTCTTCTGACCTGGGCACACGACTTCATTCAACTGACTGCGGCGCAGTCACTTTGTCCCTCCTTGACTGCGACGCAGTCACTTTTAACTGAGCAATTCTCTTTTTTTAAGACCACTGCGGCGCAGTGGCTTGCCTTGGTCTTCACTGCGTCGCAATGCTAATTTTCTGATCAGAGAACCCTCATTCAATCATGAGATCTTGCCAACTTCTTCTAACTTCCTTTACTTTAACAACTCTTGATCCTTCAAAACATCTTCTAAGCCAATAAATCAACCGAAAATGTGCCAAATGAACACGTAACCTGTCAGGCGCCTGAAAACACTAACAAACACCATAAACGCGCCAAATGCACATAAAATCGACTCAAAACATATAATAAAATGGCCAATAATGATGTAGGTAATAGGTATAAATTAGTCACATCAGAGGCCTATGACAACAAAGTCAATGATTGTATGTATTCTTTATTTATTAATATTTTGTAGGAACAAATTACAAAAATACCCTTAAAAAAGTTTACATTGTACCAAAATTGGAGTGGGGACTCCATCCATAGTTATATTTTATAAATTTTGCAAAGTTATTATAAAATAAAATCTAAACTCAATACTAATGCATTGTCTATGATGAATTCTAACTCGGCAATTCAAAGTATTTAGGATATATTATTTTTCTCTATTTCGATTAATAAAGATCACAACTTCAATTTTTTTTTTTTGTAGAAGGGGTAAGGGAGGAGGGGGGTCGAACTCGGAAAAAGAAATGTAATAGATCTATTGGAAGACGATTGTCAGGTAAAAAAGTGGGTGTAGGTTTTGGTATTTTAGATACTCTTAATTTAGCATTAATATGTACAAATGGATATGACATGTGGTTCAAAATCTGAATTATGTTAGGTTTAAAATCATCGATGTGATTCATGGTTCTGAGTCTGTGTTCCTGTGTAAACAAATGGTAATAATATATGGAACCTCATTCTCTGAGACACACTCGATTGCTAGCCCCCTTAAGATGTTATTAAAGACCAGTTGGGAGCTATGTAGCACCAAAACGGGTACGGCAAAAGGGTACGGGAACGATACGGGAACGGGGAACGACAAAACTATAAAATCCAGGATACGGGTACGACAATAAAAAATATACAAATATATATTATATCATTTTTTTTAAAGAGAGAGACTTGACTTGAGAGATTATGTGTAATGGTATATGTATAATTGTATAATACATGCTTGATCAGTGATCACTCATTGTATGTTTAGTGTTTAATAGTTGGTTTTGGAATAAATTTTTTTCAATGTTGATCAAATTGTATATAATATAACCTGTTTGAGTTTGGGGAATAAAAAAGTCCATTAAAACCTTGATATTAATTGGAAACCTTACGGAAACTTCAAAGAAACGTTTCGGTATCTATAGAAAATTCAAGAGAACGTTTCATATGTGTTTCGTACGTGAAAACGTTTCCATGGAGTTTCGAAAATGGGTACGACTACCTGTTTGGAGTTTCGGTGCATCATAGGTTGGGAGTGAAAATAAGACAAGATTCACCAAATTGGAGTGGGGACTCCATCCATGGTTATATTTCATAAATTTTGTAAAGTTATTGTAGAATAAAATCTAATCTCAATACTAATGCGTTGTTTATGATGGATTTTAACTCGGCAATTCAAAGTATTTAGGATATATTAATTTTCTATATTTCGATCGATTGATAAAGATCACAACTTCATTTTTTTGGTGGAAGGGGTAAGGGAAGAGAAGGAGGGGGGGGGGGGGTCGAACTCGGAAAATGAAATGTAATGAATCTACTAGAAGGCAATTGTCAAGTAAAAAAGTGGGTAATTTAGGTTTTGGTGGTCTGGATATTCTTAATTTAGCATTGGTATGTACAAATGAATATGACATGTGGTTCAAAATCTGAATTACATTAGGTTTAAAATCATCAATGTGATTCGTGGTTCTGAGTCTGTGTTCCTGTGTAAAGCAAATGGTAATAATATATAGGAAAATATATGTTTCTCATTCTTTGAGACACACTCAATTGCTAGCCTCCTTAACATATTATTAAAGAATAGTTAAGAGTGAAAATAAGACAAGATTTTGGAATAATCATTGGCTTGATGGTGGCAATCTCGTAACTCAGTTTAGAAGGTTGTATGCCTTGGCACCATCTAAAGAATGTGTCATGATTAATATTTTTTATGATATGACATGAAAATCCGAATGACATCGAGATATTTGTGACGACATGGATAAGCAATAACTTTTAGCATTGAATAATTTATTTAATCAGTAAGACTTAATGAGCAACACAACAAGTGTTGTGAAATTATCAAGGTCAAAAAAACAAATGTTAATAAAGTGAAACTGAATATTTTAATTTGTTAACTATTAATTAAGAAAATAGTATTTTAGATATATATAAGTATAAAAATATATTTACCCGCATATTACGCGGGACAATAATCTAGTTTTAAAATAATAGGAAGAAAGTTGAAATGTAAAACAAAAAGTAACACGCTCCATAATTTTACAACAATTGATGCATAATCTACTTCTCTTAAGCAGCTTTCTTCCCCTCTTTATTTCTCTTGCAAAAACTTACAAAAAAAAAATAATATATCTTGCTAAAAGAAACTTCCAGATTTCTTATTCTTCTCTTAATATTCAATAAAAAATAATCTGTGTATGTGTTGTCACGAGGGATCCGGTGACTTCACGGTCGCCAAAGAAGCCCATCGATGACTTACATGATTCCGAATCCGATTATGATCATTGCCGACAAAAAAAAGCCCCCGATGCTACGCGCACCTCAGTCAGTGCCGGAGCTCAGATTCTTTTTATCCGAAGCTTTTGTGTGCTAAATTCAGATAGTGGAATCAAGCTGATCAGGCATTCCTCTTATTATTGTTGTTGTTGTTTTATACTATTATTGTTAATATCTTTCAAGTTTTTATTTTATTTAATCTTCATCATCTTCTGTTTCCGCTTTATTTTTATTGTTTTTACTTTCTTCAACAATTTGCTCATGAACAATGGTGATTTCTAGAGTTTTATTTTTCCCTTTACTAACTGAAGTTTGTTTTTTGCACACCAAGTGTTTGTATTAATGTCTTAGTGAAATTTGATAATATTGTTGTAATGCTACCTTTTTTATTATATGTATAGTTGGATTAGTATTGCAATTGGCCTTTATCTGATCACTTGAACTCAAGAGTATATATGTCCGGTTGGATTAGCACATGATATAAATGCCGTTGTTTGATTGAGCTTTGCTACTACGAGAATTTTGAAGATTAGCAATGAACACAATAAATTCAGTTGCTGCCTGCATTTGTTTTTAGTTTGTATTGGTCGACAAGGTTAAGGTGTAGAAAGGAAAGCACAAAATGTTTTAGAATGTAGTGGATGCAAAATCACTATGATAGATTACGATGTTTTGGTAATTCAGGATGTAGATTACATGATTATGTGCATTTTAGTAATGTAAATGATTAGAAAGACCAATTGTGTATGTATACTAATGTGTAAGAAATTTGCTTTCAAATTATATAAGATGAATTGTGTTTTTGAAAGTCCGAATAATTCCGTAGTCACTGTCTAACCTTTGTATTACGATTCTTATGTGTTTTTTTTCTAATGAGTTTCATGTTGATTTTGGTTGACGAGATTACGTAGATGTGATTTATGGTTTATTTTTGCCTATGAGCTGATACGCCGCAAAATTAGCGTTGGAATGGCTGAGAAATGAGCTCCAAGACCTCATGTTTCATAGGTGCAAGCCTGCAAGGGTATCAAGCAACTTAACCATGTATGTGATTTATGTATCATCCGTTCCTTCCTTCCATTAGAATCTGATCATATTCGGATTGGGGGCTATTTTATGTGTTAATATATGGATCGATTATGTTAGTAATAGATATAACCTTTATGTTCGAGCTTTGTCTATGCGTAAAAAATGGTTCAATGGTTTATTTTTCTATGTATGATTTTAGCCATGTAGCTAAATGAAACATCAGATTTTTGCGACATATCCAAATCTATGTTTGTTACTGACCTTATTTATGCATTATGTATTCAAATTTTTGTTGTGTTTAAAACGTATTCCACAGCAACGGGTTGAAAAACTAGTCCTTATTTATTTGCAAGTTAATTTGTATAATAATAATTACAAATATGCCATCATTATTTGATAACCAATAATTAATCTAATCTAATAGTTTTAAATGGTTCTCATAGTTCTGTACAAAAATTAGTTCTCACAATATTCTAACTTTCTCTCTATATATATATACTAGCTAATTAAACCCGGGTTTTTGAAGTTAAATCGATTCCGACCCAGACATTTTCCGTTCAGATCAATATTAGAAGAAAAAATTTGAAAAGTTCAAAACTTTTTGAAAAAAAACAGTAAAAGGTTTAATGTTAATGTTGATGACTATTTATTTATCATTGTATATATGTTTTAAAAATTATTTATATAAGGATAGAAAAATGGATGAAAGTTTAAAATAGCTAAAGAAATTAAACATGTTTAAGGTAAAAAAAAAGCAATAAGAATATAAAAATACAAAGATTATAATGTTATATCTATTTAAATATTGTGTTAGGAAAATATGAGGGTTTGCCATGTCATTCTTTTTCTAAAAATAATTTTTGAAAACAATGTTGTTTTATTAATATAAGATATATATATATATATGGGAAAGGTTATTTTAAAAACCCTTAAAAAAGCAGGGACCTTTTTCCATCAATAATTATAAGGGTAATAATGTACTTTTATAATTGATTAATTAAAATATGGTTGTTCATACACATGTGACTACTAATATGACTGTTTATGCATATGTGATCACCAACTAATTTTAAAAACATTGTTTACAAAATACTAACATACATGTGCTCCGGATCACCAACTAATCTCATAGTATATTTATTTGTAAAATACTTGCATATATACTTTCATACATATGATCATAAAATTGTTTGTATACATGTGATCACCAACTAATACTTTATATATATGCTCAATAATTTTTTATATGCACATATGCTCATAAAACAAAATAAATTAATCATGAAAAACATATTTACATTATCCATTTTGCATACATATGCATCAACAAATCTTATAAAACATCATTTACAATATAATTGCATACATATGTTCATATGCTTATCTACGCACATGTAATCACTTTGCATAAATATGATCGACTTGCATATATATATATATATAGATATGCTCATGACACTATTGATGCACATATGTTCATAGACAATTTTTTTATTTCATCCTCATCGTTATCATCATCATCATCATCATCATCATCACCATCACCGTACAATGGAGGGAGATCCATGTCTTCGTCATCTAGAAAAAACTCATATAAGAATTAAAATATATATTTTAGATTTTGAAAAATAAATTTAATTAAAATCGAGAAGACTAAAATGAGAAACAAAAAATAATAGTACAGTGAGATTAAAGCTATTATTTAAATGGAAAACTACATGTTTTTAAAAACAATCAAAAGATACAATAGTTTAATAGTTTGATGTACCTGCAATAGCCAATACTCAAAGTCAAACTTATGCAATCACTTACATAGTTACATGCCATATTGCCATATAGTTGTACCAATACAGTGTGAGATTTAGTTTCTTTCTAATCGAAATGGGAGTTAGTTTTTCATTCTTATCTTTTGAGTACGGCAAATGAATCACACCCATATAATTTGTATTCTATTTATTTTGTTGATGAAACCGTTTTTAATTTCCAAAATAATCTCTCTTTACGACAGTTTTTTTGATTATATGACTAAATTACCCTTTTTTATAAATAATTATTAGTTACATCTCTCATTAATTACCAAAATGCCATATTAATTTTAGTTCATAGATCAAAAAGTTGAAGGGTTATGATTAATTTGAAAAGGTTCTCAAAGGTTCCTACCTTTCTAAGAGTTCTTAAAATAACTTTTCAATATATATATATATATATATATATGTAAATCTTCCTTAATTTGATAGCAAAATATGAGGGTTTGCCATGTCATTCTTTTTCTAAAAATAGTTTTTGAAAACAATTTTGTTTTATTAATATAAGATATATATATATATATATGAGAAAGATAATTTGAGACCAACTAAAAAAAGTCCAAAAAAGGACCATTGATTTTCGTAACTTACACACCACCATCATCATCTACTATGATATACAAGACTTTTTTGTAAAAACACTAAGACTTTCCGGCGACGGGCCCACCAGAAAATCATGTGTAAATTAACTTACACATGTGTAAGTTGTGTAAGTTACTTACACATGTGTAAGTTAACTTACACATGATTTTTTTGTGGGCCCGTCGCTGGAAAGTCTTAGTGTTTTTGTAAAAAATTCTTGTATATTGTAGTAGATGATGATGGTGTACAAAAATCAATGGTCCTAGTTGGTTCTAAAATAAGAGATGGTCTCAAAATATCTCACCCCTATATATATATATATATATATATAAATCTTCATTAATTCGATAACATTTTTTCAGCAGCCATTCATTCATAAATGTTTTCTTGACAATATAAAATATGCTGCTAAACTTTGACAAATATGTTTAGAAATATAGCTAATGAGGGTCTTGGAAGAAGGTGTCTTAAAGAGAGAAGGGAGAGAAGGTCTTATTAGCTAATCAGAACGTGACATGTGGCAAAATTAAAAAAAAAAGCACCGTGGCAATTTTGTAAATAAATGAAAGTTTTGTGAAGCTTGGTCAGCTTGGGATCTCAGTGGGTTGGGTCAAGCTTGGGTTGGGTCAGCTTGAGTTGGATCAGTTTTGTTTGGTTTAGTTTGATCAGTCAGTCTGGGTCAGTTTGTCTGGGTCAGCTTGGGGTCATGTCAGGTTTAGGCCAGCTTGGGTCAGCTTGGGGTTGGGTCAGTTTTGGATCTGGGTCATCTTTGGTCATGGTTGGGTCAACTTGGGGCCTGGGTCGGGTCAGTTTGGGGTCTGGTCAGGTTGGGTCAGCTTAGGGTTGGGTCAGCTTGATACAATTTACACATAATCTACACAAATGTAGATTATGAGTTTTGGGTCAGCTTAGGGTCAGGTCAGGTTAGGTCAGCTTGGGGTTGGGTCAGTTTAGGGTCTGGGTCAGGGTTGGGTCAGCTTGACACACAATCTACACAAATGTAGATTATGGGTTTTAGGTCAGCTTAGGTTCTGGTTGGGTCAGCTTGGGTTCTGGGTTGGATCAGCTTGGGTCAGGTTGGGTTAGCTTGGGGTCTGGTCAGGTTAGGTCAGCTTGGGGTTGAGTTAGCTTGATACAATTTACACATAATCTACACAAATGTAGATTATAAGTTTTGGGTCAGCTTAGGTTCTGGGTTTGGTCAGCTTGGGTCAGGTTGGGTCAGCTTGGGGTTGGGTTAACTTGGCACAATTTACACATAATCTACACAAATGTAGATTATGGGTTTTGGGTCAGTTTGGGTCACGTTGGGTCAGCTTCGGGTCTGTGTCAGGTTGCATCAGCTTGGGTTCTGGGTTAGGTTGGGTCAGGTTGGGTCTGGTCAGGTTGGGTCAGCTTGGGGTTGGGTTAGCTTGACACAATTTACACATAATCTACACAAATGTAGATTATGGGTTTTGGGTTTGCTTGGGTCACATTGGGTCAGCTTCGGGTCTGTGTCAGGTTGAATCAGCTTGGGTTCTGGGTCAGGTTGGGGTTGGGTTGGGTCAACTTGGGGTTGGGTTGGGTTAGCTTGGGGTTGACCAAGCTGACCAACCAAGCTGACCCAGAACCTGAGCTGACCAAGCTGATCATCCAAGCTGACCACCCAAGCTGACCCAGAACCCAGGCTGACAAAAAGTTTGATTTATTTACAAAAATGTCACCGCGCAATTTTTTTTTAAAAACGACGTGTCACACTCTGATTAGTTAATATAACCTTCTCTCCCTTCTCTCCTTAAAACACCTTCTTATTTGATCTCTTTTATATATATATATATATATATATATATAAATCTTCCTTAATTTGATAACATTTTTTCAGCAGCCATTCATTCTTGCACATGTGTATGGCACTATGGCGTAAATGTTTTCTTGACAATATCAAATATGCTGCTAAACTTTGACAAATATGTTTAGAAATATAGCCAATGTTTGAAAGAAACAATCTTGTTTAGAAATGAACCACTTAAAGATTTTAATTTGTATAAAAAGATTGTACGTAAAATAAGGTTAACTTTTTAACGGAATACTAATACTTCGTTAAACCCGACTTAGCAAACGCAAGATGACACATCAAATTATTTATGATGTTTAAATCTAAGACCTCAAAAAGTAGCAAAGCTTTTACTTGTCCATCAACCACTAAATCAATAGCTCACTGATTTACAAAGTAACAAATTTATTTCTTACTTTAGAGAAAAATGCTTTTTAACTTTTTTTTTCCGTAAGAGAATATTTCAAAACCGGAGAATGTTGTATCAAGCGATATCTCTTTTTATTGTAGAGGAAATATACGTACAATTCGAAAGTAATTTTCCCAACATGACATGGAATCCATATGAAGTGCAGATTCATTTGAGATATCCGGTATCAAATCTAATACCATGGCCGTCCATGGTGTATCAGGGACCGACTCCTAGAGGCAAGCAAGACCGCTAAAATGGAGTCGGTTTAAATTTTTGCATGAAACCATCACTGTTTTTACTACAAAGATACATCTTGAATGTATATAGTAAAACCTCTATAAATTAATAATCTTGGGACTTTGATATTTTATAAAATTATCGAGATGTTATTATATCGATAAATTAATAAATTATTAATTTAAAGAAGTTTATGTATCACTTTTAATTTTCATATCCAATGTACATTCACACATCAAATGACACAAGAGTCCAAAGCAAATTGCTAACGATAAAATTCGTTTCATAAATTCAATCGGCTCAAGTAATTTAAACGATGTAAACTATGAAGAAGACATTCGTGAGTTTGAGAGCTTGATTACGGGTATGCATTATTAGCACAAAATGGATGTGAATGAGTTGCCGGATTATCCTGGTGAAAATAATGAATGTTATGAAGTTCAAAGCATGGAAGAATTTGTGATGGATACTGTTCAAAATCTAGTTGATAATAAAGTTGAGGATGATACAGTAATTTTGAAATCAATCACTCGGAAATAAGCGGCTAACAAATTTTCACAACTTTTTGTTGCGACAATGTCTTAACTCTTAAGTGCAATGTAGAAATTTAAGGATAATTTCAACATAGATTTAAAGTTTTTTTTTTTAAAAAAAAACAAGTGACTATAGATTCATTTTTTACTAAACAATATTAAAAATTTTAGAATATTTAAGAAATTATTAATTTATAGTTTTGATGGGACCTGTATATTTACCTTGGGGTTTCAAAAAAAATTATTATCTTATTATTTTATTGATGTCTAATTTTAAACTGGTCCCAAGTTGGGACAAAACAAATTATTAGTTTTATCAAGATTATTAATTTATCGAGTATTGATTTATAAATATTCTACTGTAACTTGAAAATCAGCAAATATAATCTTTTTGCCGTGTCTCATAAACACATCCTAGCAAGGATCCAATAGTTAAAAACCATCCAATAGAGGTCTTTGTTTTTTTGAACGTAGCATAAAAAGATGAAAAAATGAAAAAGAAAAATTGAAGAATAATTTTGGACCCAATGGTCTTGGACATTACCAGAGCCTCTCAAGTTGAACATTAATTGTTGCTTACTATGATTAACTAAAGACTTTCAGATAACGATTAAGATGAGAGAAATGAATGAAATCCATATCAGCACTAAATTTTTAGGCAAGCCTAACAAATTAGTCACATTGATCGTTACTTAGTTCTGTGATGATAAAACACCAATTTTTCATTGTAACTGTAACATAAGCTACTCTCTGTCCCAAAGTATTTTCTATACTTCACAAAATCGTGTCGTTTAGGTAAAGTGTAATGATTACAACTTACTATTCACTTTTTTTTAAAGTTGAATTTTGCTGGAAACTTTGTGTCACGATTAGACAGCGGAAGGTCTAATATACGTTGTCTTAACCGGGTCCACGCTAGAGAGCTCCCTTGAAGTAGAAATGTCAATTTCAAATACCCGATGGGGGGGGGGGGGGTAGACCCCCTACTAATCTGTCTGAATGCACGACGATTAATAAGGGTAAACCCTGCCACCTCAAACTTGAACCTGGATATACCCAAGTCAAGATCTCATAAAAGGACTTAATTTCTATGTCCTCCCCAAGCCTTAAATAGAAGACCTCATGCAAGGGATGGTCTTTCAACCATTGAGCGTGACAACTTACTATTCACTTAAATGACAGTTTTAACATTCATTATCTAGTTATTAGCAGTTTGAATTTTGTAATTTTATTTTCAATCTTTATGCCTGAACTTTAACCCATAATTTAAGGTGAATGTGGTACCCGTAACCCGAGTACATAACAACTTAAGAGAACTGTTGAATAGAAACACAAGAAAACCTGATGAAAGAATGAATATCTGTACAAATGTGAATCATTACATGGAATAGCAAAGCCAAAAGTCGAAGAAAAGTTAGATGACCGAAAGCTTTGTTAAAACATTTGCATAACGGTTCTACCCTTTGTCACTAAACCCATTTACACCACCCGAAAACACTAGCATATTCTATTCGAGCATCCTGCAGTTAATCCCAAAACTATTCACAGATTCTGTCGACTTTTAAACACTATGGTTGACTAACTTTGACTCTACAAAAGATTCTTATCCAGTGTTTCTGATGAGGAGCGTTTAATGTGATGCTGATTTCTAGGCGATCTAATGTTCTTGACGATCATCATAAGTTTTTGTCGCTCTCCTTCAACCTCTGCAAATTTCAGGCTTAACTCTGAGTAACGCTCATGCATCTCGTTTAGTTGAGTTTCCACATTTACGTAACTACCTTTGATTTCCAATGTGTCTCTAATCAGCTCGTTGATGTCTTTGAAGCTTTTAAAGACTGCTGCTTCATCGCCGTGCTGTTTAAGGAAAGAACTGAAAACATACAGAAGAATATCATGTAAGCTCTACTGCACTGTGTTTGACCTTTTTGAGATTGACTATCCATTCACACGTTTAAGCAATATAAACTGATGTATAGATGTGTCCAAGCTGAGCCGCAATATGCATGGATCATACTTGGCAATCTGACAAGCCAAGATGACTCAAACCGCTTCAAATAAGATCGGATTACCATGTAACCACCGCTTATCCACTTTCTTTAATATCTTTAAAAAAACTTATGTATTAAATAGTGTTCTACGAACCAAGTTTCTGAGCAGAGTGACCGAGAATGAAAGGATTTGAAAAAAAGCTAACCTATTTTGAAGTACATGGATTGTATAAGGCCACCTCTAACTATAAGAGCTACTTGGCTGACTTATATTTCTTAAACATAATCTATCGCCTCAAAGACTTCTAATTCAAATCTATAGGAACCAAGGTCATAAAAGCTAAATCAGTGAGCTAGCTTCTCACTACAAGAGCCAAAGCACTGCTTTCTAAAGGCTCGGTAACGCAAAACAAACCCTGTCAAGTTTATTAATACTTAAACAGCAGACTCGGCAGGAGTACAGTACACCCTTAAGGCTTTTATATAAAACATTATGATGTACTCATTAATAATTCAGAATTAAGAGGGTGAATAAAAAAGTGAACATTTTATAAGCTGGCTATTTTAACACTCTGAATGTTGTAATACCGATATGATATGATTATTTGATAAATGTTATGAATTATGACTACCTTTGAAATTGGTTATTTGAGTTCTTCTTCGCAGTCAATGCTTCGGCAAGCTCGATTTCCAAGGCAAGCACTCTTTTTAAAGCATTTCCATCACCCGGAAAATTTTTAAAATCTGGGTATATTCTCCCGAGCTCTTCGTTGGCCTGTGGTAGGAAACAAATGATCAAAATTTTTGTTACATGATATACATATAGAAATATAGAGCATTATGCATGTTTAAAGATTACAGCTCAAATTACCTTGTGTAGTTGCACAAGTTCTCTCTGTAAATCTTGAAAACATGAGCCAGAACTCATGATTGAAAGAAGTGATTTATCTTCTCTCTGGGCTAATTGCTCTTGCAACAGAGAAAGTTCAAACATGATTTTCAACTTCTCCTCCTCACATTGTTGCAGCAAAGTAACACTCTTTTCTTTCTCTTCCTTGCAACATTCAAGGTTCAAGAGAGCACAATCAAGTTCAGCATGTACCGACTCTAACTCACCTTCCAACCCCACAATCTTTAACGACAATTCTTCAATCCTTTTCAAGTAAGAAGCTTCGGATTTCTTCCTGCTATCGATTTCATCAAGGGCATCTTGCAATTTAATCAATATGTCATCACCATTCCTTTTAGAAACAAAAAGCTGTTGCTTCAAATCTTGTACCGTGGTTTCACATTGTTCTTTCATGAAAGCTATCCGTAAAGATTCTGACCGCCCTTCAGTCTCGTTCTTGTCATGTGAAAGTTCTAACTTCTTTTTATAGTTGTTTAGTTGTTCCTTCATTTTGTTGACATCGATACTCACTTCGAATAATTTCTCCTTGAGAGTCACTGTGTACACATCCAAGTACAAGTTTGCACAACATATTATATAAAAATCTTCATCTGAAAGATCATCACCGTCAAAGAGCTGTTTTTGACCACAGTTTACGGTTCTATTTAGGCACTTTTGAGATAAAGGTATCGAAGATTCGGAAAAGGTATCTCTAATAAGGTTCTGATTGGTCTCAAACATGGAAGAAACTTGAGACGATAGCATGTCAAGATTCTTTTGCAATTGCATCACTGCAACAGAGTAATTCAAACGAGCCCTTTCCAGTGCTGTTTCTAGAGTCATAACCTTTTTCTCGAGCTCCTTGTTAACACAACCCAAATCATCTCTTTCTTTTGCCAACTTTAACATTTGATCATTCAAATCCTGGCATATTAATTCCGTTTCGGATTTGCAGATCAAAATAGTGTCCCCACATGTCGCATGCTCACATTTAAGGCTCTCCAACTCGGCCAAAATATGTTCACTGTTATTCTTAAGCTCTGTAACCTTTTTCTCGAGTTCCTCATTAACACAACTTATAGCATGATTTTCTTTAGTAAATGTTACAATTTGTTCTTTCATGTCATGACCTATCAATTCAGTCTCAGTTTTGCAGGCCAAAATTTTGTCGTGACAAGAAAAATGCTCATCTCGTAGGATCTGAAACTCTCCCACAATCTGTTCCCGGCTTTCCTCCAGATTCAAAATTCTTTTCTTGAGTTCCTCATTCTGACAACTCAGAACATCTCTTTCTTTAATTATTTGCATGATTTGATCTTTCATATCATGGTGCATTGATTCAGTTTCGGTTTTGCAGGTCAAAATCGTATCGACACATTCCGAATGCTCGTTTTTAAGGCTCTGAAACTCTCTCACGATCTGTTCCCGGCTTTCCTCCAGCTCCAAAATTCTTTTCTTGAGTTCCTCATTCACACACCTGAAATCATCCCTTTCTGCAGTAACTTTCAAGATTTGATCTTTCATATCTTGTTGTAGTGATTCAGTCTCGGTTTCACACGTTGAAATAGTATCGACACAAGCCGAATGCTCGTGTTTAAGGCTCTGCAAGTCTTCGACAAGCTGTTTCTGGTTTCTTTCGAGCTCCTCAATAATACAGCCCAAATCATGTCTTTCAGTTGCAAATTTTAAGCTTTGATTGTTCATTTCATAGCGTATCGATTCAATCTCTGTTTTGTAGGCTGAAACAATGTCAGCACATGTTAAATGCTCGGTTTTTAGGATCTGAAACTCTCCTAGAATCTGTTTTCGGTTTTTCTCGAGGTCTGAAACCCTTTTCTCAAGCTCTTCTTTAGCACAACTCAGATCATGTTTTTCTTTAGCGAACTTTAAACTTTGAACGCTCATATCACGGCTAATCAACTCAGTCTTGGTTTGGCAAGTCGAAATTATATCAGCACAGGTTGAATGTTCATCTTTAAAACGCTGAAATGCTCCTGTAACCTTTTCCTGGTTTTCTTTGAGCTCTTGCACAAGCGATTCAGCAGCCGTAACCCTTTTCTGGAGTTCCTCATTAACCTGTCCCAAATCATGTCTTTCTTTAGCAAACTTTAAGCTTTGATTGTTCATATCATGGTGTATTGCTTCCATCTTGGATGTGCAGGCTGAAATAGTGCCAGCACATGTCGAATGCTCCTGTTTTAGGCTCTTAAACTCTCCCAGAATTTGTTCTCGGCTTTCATCAAGTTCTTGCACCAGTGCTTCAGCAACCATTACCCTGTTATTGAGATCCTCAATAACAGAGCCCAAATCATATCTTTCTTTGTCAAATTTCAGGATTTGATCTTTCATACAATGTCGAATTGATTCAGTCTCGGCTTTGCAGGTTGAAATACTGTAAACACAAGATGAATGCTCATATCTGAGCTTCTGAAACTCTCCAAGAATCCGGTCCCGGTTCTCCTCGAGCTCCTGCACTAATGTTTCATAGTAACACTCCATTTCATTCATCTTTTTTATAAGACTTCCTTTTTCAGATCTTGCTTCATTTAGTTGACTTAAAAGTTCCACACTTTGATTTTCTCCCAAATCATAACCTCTTGTAAATCCAGTTCCCACTTCAAGATTCTGCAAAATGCCAAGAAGCACTTCTAATTCCGAGTGTACAAAGCCCAAATCAGATTCACGGATACCAATATAACATTTTTCTTGCAGCTTCTTTATTCGATCCCTCACAAGGAAATGTCCATTTACACGCTGATCATGTGCTGTATCTATAAATTGTGACCTTACTTTTATTTCTTTCAACTGTTCTAGCTCATCTTTGAACTTCAAACATTCTGATCTAAGCATCCTAATCTCTCTTTCGAGTTTAAGGCCTGAGGAAATCTCATTTGTTAGATGATCTGCAATCCTATGTGTTTCCATACCCATCTCATTAGCACGGCTATACAGTACGTTTAGTTCTTGCTTAAGCTCGGAAATGAAAGCTTCAGCAATTTCCAAGCTTCCTTTGAGTTTATGATTCTCTTCATGAGCAATTGCTAAGTCATTATTTACTGAGTGATCTGAAATCCACCTTTGTTGATCACGCCTCTCTGCCTCCTCAGCTGGCAGTTTTTGACTATGCACTGTCCCGTTTGAATCCCGGGATTCATGGATGCCAGATAAATCATGCTTATCAGCATAGTAACTTTCAGCGGCGTTGCACGAACCACTATATTCAAGTGCCGGATATGAAAAATCTTGATGGATGCCCGTTTCTTCCACAGCTGATATTAACTTTTCAGCTTCCGATCCAAAATGTATTCTATTATTAACCTATTTAAAATAAGACAAAAGGGCACGTGATAATCTCGAATTTTATCTTTTTCATGTTAGTGATCCTAAGGCCAAAATTATAATGCATCTGACTAGTAATTAAGGGAGTGTTTGCATGTGGGTTATATAAATGATTAGGTGATACTGGATAAACATAATGAAATAATAAGTTCGAACAAATATACTGCATGAAATGGCGTTTGGATGTGATTTGGTAGCTTGAACTTGTTATAAGCACTTTTGATGGTTTAGATTGTTTGGAAAACTGAGAAAATAAAGAATTGGTAATCCATCCTAACATCAGAAACTAATTACTTCGACCAAGTAGATAATTGGAAAACTGAGAAAATAAAGAATTGGTAATCCATCCTAACATCAGAAACTAATTACTTCGACCAAGTAGATAATTGCTTTCAAATTGAACCCCCCCCCCCCCCCCCCCCCCCCAAAGGCCAAAGAACCCTTTAAGTATCTCTAGCGAGAGGAATCGTATTTATAGTACTTATACTCCCCACATAAAAGTTGCAATATTCACAAATCATTGGCGGTATCCATTTGGTCACATGATTCTCAGTTTTGTTACCACTCACAGGTTTTTTGAATATTCAAAGATAGCTCAATAGATAATCAAACCTTATCTCCGTGATCATCAGAGATCTGTAATTCGGAAGACGATGTGGCAATGGTAGGTTCCCCTTCTCGGTTTAGATTGCTGCTGCTTTGCAAGCCCCTATCAAACTGTTGTTCAAACTCTCTGCACCAGAGTTAAAGGTCAATAAGAGTGAAGTAATCTATTCCAATAATTTGATTCCACAAAGCTACTGTGAGCCACTGAGCATAATCCTAGAAGATAATAATACAAACATGGCAGGTTACTGATACCAACTGCTAGTTAGATGACCAGTGGGGACGGATGGGTGTGGTAATGCAGTGGCAGGTTACGAGTTGTCAACATGTAAAATCCAAGTTAATAATGCATTGGGTTGTATAATATAACCTTCCAAAGCACAAATAAAAAAATCAAAACAAATTAATAAAGAACTTTCTTTTAATTTATTTTAAACCTCAAGATTAAATTAAAAGGGTACAATGGTCAATTTACTTTTTCATTGCACCATATGAGCAGACTGTATGCGAGTAATGATGACTAAGACTGTACCCACTACCCACCCAATGCGGAGGCGGGTAGTTTCAGTGTAGAAACATGATAAGGGTGTCTGTCGGGTTGGTAGTCAGTGGTGATTTAAAAGGAGTCTTAAGTGTTAAATTTGATTATTGAAGAGATTTTTTTTGAACGGTTAGTCGAGTAGGGACATCAGCTTGGTTTTAAAAAGCGCGCCTAAGCGCTAGGCGCAAGCCTTAGAGCTTTTTGGTACTCAAGGCGTAGGGTAAACAGAAAGCGCGCGCTTTTGGGCTTTTTTTGTGAGCCTAGGCGCTAAAAAGCACTAAAAAGCGTGAGCTTTTTGTACACAAGAGGATTTTTTTATAAAAGTAAGTAATTTTTTTTTCTTACTTCTTCTGTCACAACAAGATTGATCTCTTCTTTCTTTTTCCTCAACGAGAACAACAATCTTTTGAGAATTTTTTTATAAATACCAAATTTAATCGAAGCCGGACTTAAACGAGTATCTTACTGATGTTGTTTTTGTAATTTATGTGTTACAAATACTCTATAAATAATTTATAAAATTTCTTCATAAGTGTGCGCCTTGCGTACGAAAAGCTCGCCGCTTTTGCGCTTCTGAAATGTACCCTATCGCTTTTGTGCGCCTATCGCCTTTTAAAACCAAGGACATCAGAAAACATCTCACCATACAAGGGTAGGCCCTACCAATTCCACTCCTTCCCATAGGGTTCAAAAGTAGGGCAGGCATTTCAGGGGGAAAACCCCACAGACTTATCACTGCAAGAAATCAAACCCATGACCTGTGGGTATGGGTAATACCAGGGATGCATCAATCAGTAGACTAGCAACATTTGCTTGACTATTGTGTGTTTATTGTGATGAAATTAGTGAATGTTTATTTTGTTACATACTAATCAACTCACCATATTGATAATTGTTCAGGGGATATATGAGTACTTTCGGTGTTCTTAAAATTTATATTCTAAGTCCATAACCAAAGGCTTAAAGCATGCATATACATTTTCTTGGTATACAATATTCTGATTGTGTTGAGAGGCTTTTATTGGGGATTTATAGTTCAATAATGTAAATGAAATTACTCTAAAAGTTTTATACTCTCTGCAGACCGTTTCATCCAATGAAAATGCAGGGCTATCCTAAAATGCCCTTCAATAAAGAAATAAATAAAGGAAGCTTGTTGATCAAAATTAATAGTATTAATATTTCAAAATACTATACCTGAATCCAGTTTTAGCCGTCAACAACTGAACTGTAACCTGGCACAAAAAGGATCAAGTCAATCACCCTGGTAAAAGTAAGGTAAATTAAGTGTTGTAGTGACAGGAAAAATAAATTAATTGAAACAGTCAGGAAAACATATTTGATAATAATACTATGAAATTTGTGTTTTTCATGAAATTATTTTTGTCTGGATTTTTGGTAATTTACATTTAAAAAATACTCTCAATACCCCAAAACAATTAGACTCGGTCCCCCAAGAATACTTATTCAAAGAAATCAAGAGTTGCTCACATGTAATATGGTTCCATTGTCTGATCCATGAAGAGGCAAAGCAACAACATAAGGTTCCGATGCGTCCGCATACTCTGCAAGATTAATGGTAGTCTCGCCGAGGATACTAGCATGTGAAGTGCCCTGATAAATCAAACAAATGATGATAAATATAACTTGAAAGACAATAGAAACCCAGGGCTTTGGTTGTAGTGGTATTTGAGTTGCTCTATCAACTAATGGGTTGTTGGTTCTAGTCCCACACTCCCAAGGTGGACTATATTGTGTGGAATTCGTGTGGATGCGTAACTATTTTCATTTTTTCAGAACGGCGGATGTATAATGGTTGTCTTTCTAATAAAAGACAAAATTACTGAATTTCACTAAACAAGTGAGATGGTCAAACAATAACTATGGATCAAGATATGCATTTTGCAGAATGGCTAATTGGAATTGAAAAATGGAAACATACCATCCCCACAATGAGGTTGTATAGTTTATCATCATATCGCTTGTTTCTAGAATCTATAAACAGTCTTGTAGTTTCGTAGATCGGATCTGCCCATTTACATGTCCCGTTTCTGACATTTGCTTTGCTAGTCTTTGCAATGATCTTTCCAGATTCAACAGGTATGAAACAGACAAATAACTTTTCCCATCCACTCGATGGAATCTGATAAATTGCAACCATTTAAGAGAAAAGAAAATAAATAAGGGGTGCATAAGTCGTTTCAACTATGATGGAGAATGGAGATATAATGCAAGTGAATGAAAGTTTTAGATGATTGTATGATCGATATACATCGTATAGTAAAGGAACATGAAGTTCGTTTGTCACTAATTTTTCAAGACATTATATTTAGTAACATATGTTCATACTACGAACCAGATAATAAACACCAAATGAGAAGCTCAAAAAGTTTTATTTCTTTTAATATTCTTTTTGTGAAGGGGACACCAATGATCTCTAGGAACATGTTAGTTTCTTAGTTGGAAACATAAAATCTCATTTATAAGCTACTGTGTTAGTAGGGGCATGGTTAATGATTGAAAAGAAAGGAAAAAGGAAAAAAGCTTACATTTGTGGCATGAAATTGCAGGCGAAATACAACTTTTACTTTAGGCCTGTCAACCTTCCATTTGGTATTCCTCAACATTACTATCCAACCATGAACCACAAAATGCTGAGTTCTACAAGATTTTAATTAAGAATCCTGCAGAAACAAAATACAGCATCATCAACAGAAATATTTCAAAAACAGTTCCAATTAATGAAAAGAACATGAAATCCATTTCTAATCAAACACCACTTTTAAAACACAACACATACTGTGATTCTTTTCTTCGTCCATGGCCCCATGCCTATTCAAAAGGAAAATCATAACCCATTGCAAAAGAAAAAACATCACAATATAGAATAAGAAGTGTTTAACAGTTACGCAAATATCTAAAATACCCTTTTAAAGTTGACAAAAAAAGGGGGAATTTGACAATTTGTTGAATAAAACTCGCTAATGTTGATACTTTGTATTCATGAAGAGATGCCATTTGGTAAATTTAAATTTAAATTATGCTAAAAACAAAAAATGATTTCAACTTTCATGTGCCATCAATAATAGAGAAAAATCTTATCTATTTTTTTTTTAATTAATCATGCCTCATGCTCATATGTTCCACCTAATCATTAAACCACAGAACCTTAACATGCATAACACAATTGTTTGACAGCATTAGACAAAAAGTAAAAAGCCAACATAACTAATCACATAAATACTAAAATTTAGTAATCAACCTATACAAAACAAAATAATCCCACAAAAATCTATGAATAATATTGTCATTTATAATATGACAAATTTAATTTAAATATAGTTCAACTTGAGCTTGGACCAAAGTGAATTCTTACCAATTCTACAACTTTAGTGATGAAGTCCACACTAGTCCAAAATCCTAAAAACTGACCACATAGTAAACAGGTAAATAAAATTTATGTTAAAATATTGAAAAATAATAATCTTAAAACACCCAAAAAGAAAGAAACCCAAAATGTGCAAATTACACTGAAAGTAGAAAAAAAAGATAATGTAAAACTATTTAGCCATTTAATGTCAAACTTGATCAAATACTCTAAAAAGAAAAAAATTATCCCACTTGAAAAATTAATTAAACTTTTTTTTTTTTACAAACAAATTTAACAAAATTGAAGAAACCCCTGTTCTAAAAATTACTTAAAAAAGCACCACTTCTATAAAAACTGAAGAAACCCATCTTGGGATGTATTGACAATACTGTATAAAAAAATACAAAAGATGTCACAAAAAAAAATTGAAAATTTTACAAATAATATACTATAAACACTTGATATATAAAACTTGAAGACACTTCAGTTGAGAAATGATTTTTTTTTTAAAGCAGTTGAGAAATGATTGACAGACTCAATAATGTGTACTTTTTTGTTCAAGTAGTATAAAACATGACATTGATATTCATATATATATATATATAATATAAATGAAATTATAACCTGTAGAAGAATGCAAGATCTATATGAGTTGGGGGAGCTTGTAACAGAAGCAATATTAGAAAATGGGAATCTGACAGAGATTGAGTGAAACTACAGTAAGGCTACAAAAACTGGGTTTTTTTTTTATGTCTGTTGTTTTTTAGTCATTTGCTACTGGAAAGGCAAAATGGGCAAGAGCTACTAGTAGTGTGAGTAAGTGATAAAATGAGTTGTATTTTTTATTTTATTTTTTTTTAAGTTTGGAAAGTGAAAAGAAATAAGGAAAAGGGTATGGGATAGTGCCAAAAAAGCCTTGATTATTTATGCACCGAATGAATGTGGTCATAAAAGATTGAATGTTCTGTGATTATTGTACACTCGTCGGTCAATGGAGGTAGTGTATGTATAGAATTACATAGGCCGTTTGATTCAAATTCAATTAACGTTAAAAAAAATTAATAAAAAACATTGAATTCCTATATTTGTTATACGACAAAAGTGAATGTGTGGTATAGCTACTCTCGCATATTAATCTTTTAATCTATTATAATGCATAAATAATTGAAATTTATATTTTTATTGATTTAAATGTTAAAATTGAAAAAATTTTATATTTAAGTTAGATAACTTTATATTTCCATCTCTCTTATTATATTAAATTAACATCAAGAAATTTCAAACTTTTCTTTTAAATTTTATCAAACTTTTTAAACTAAACATCTTGTGGTATCTTAATTCATTCGTTGGGACAAGATTTCCCCAACGACCTAACTTGATTCAAGTTAAAATAGTAATTTGAGAGAATCTTCATCCTACATTTAAAAAAGAAAAATGATTGATCAACCTAAAAAAACAACCTAATAATCAACCTAAGTACATGGTGATGACACTTGGTATAATTAAAAGAAGAGATTGAGAGACAATTAGTGAATTACACTAGTCATGTAATAAAGGTATTAAGTTGATTATTAGGTTGATGTATCAAACAATTTTAAGTTTTACTCTAAACATTTAGGATAATTTAAACATTAATAACATACACAACTTTCTGTCGCCACCACCACCACTGACGCCACCATCGTCGTTACTATTATCTTTGTTGAATTGCACGGTTATCCATCTAGTATTGCTTACAGCCTCACACATTTTTGCTTAACGTGCATAAATAAATATTATTAAATAAGGAATTTTTTTTTATCAAATTGTCATATAAAACTGTTTATTTATTGTGAAGAACCAATTTCAAAGCATTTTCTAATTTTAAAATTCTCCTTACCTCTTTCAAGTATTCCCACTTCATCATTTATAAAAATTTACCTCAATATTAAAATAAAACTCTTAAAAATTCCATTTAATAGAGTTTTTTCGAGTTTTCTCGTAATATCTGCAATCCGTTAGCACCTTATGAAAATGCACATTTACAATGGAAACTTGAGATTTTAACTTCGGATTGGGAGGATGGATAAAATGAAAGAAATCATATGTTAATCCCTCCTCATTAGGCATACTTTTAGGCTTATATTTTAGGCACACTAATCATTTTTCTATTTGGATAAACGTTGCTCGGTTTTTGTGTTTTCTCACATTCATTTTTATTTTAATGTATTTATGTGGGACCCTCAAAGAAAGTTGTGTCTAATTTGTCTTACATAATATGACACTTTCATAATTAATCCAAAACAACATAGCTACAGTTGCGGGTCAGTTTGTACAGTGACCGACTTGATTTGTACAATAACCGGCTCGATTGGCTACGTGTACAATTTTTGACGCACAAAGTACAATTTCTAAAGCATTTAGACATACGCCCTACCTACATACTATTTCTAACGCACAAAGTATACACACAAGGACATTAACAATTCTTCGAAAACCATCGCGAGCAACCACCCCACTTAACGACGGCGCCAAATCTGATAACACCGTTATGTCGAACAACCATCACCGATGCAACAACCTTTAAGTGTACTCTCTAGCGCGGACCCGATTAAGACAACGTAAGCTAAATCCCCATTCTGAGCAAATGATACACACTTTTCCAATAAAAGAAGTAATTTTAAGAGAAATTGTCACAAATCCTCCCTGTGGTTTGCTCGATTCGCATTTTCGTCCCTCGACGTTTTTTTTATTACTAATTGTCCCTAGACTTTTCCATTTTATTACCAGACGTCCTTGACACTAACAGTCGTCATTTTTACTCCGTTAAACCCCTCATGTGCATACCACACGAGGGTATAATCATCTATTTCGTAAACACAAGGCTATATGTAAAAAAAATCATACTTAGACAAAAATCTCTTCTCTTGCACCTGCTCCTCCTCTTTGTTCTTCATTCTTTTTTTCAGAATCCATCATCAACATATATTCACCAAACATGATTTTTTTTTCTTTTCATCTTTTCATGTCTATAAAAGTTTCAAATCAAATATCTTCCTCAATAATCATAAAACATCATCATCAAATCGATACACACCTGTTACTATATACATCAAACATCATCATCATAAAACATCATTACCAAATCGATACACATCATCAAATACAATTTAACCCTAATCCAACTTTTCATACACATCATCAAATACCCGATTACGAACTCAAAACCCTTTTTGTTTACTCTTTAATGAAGTCGACCCAAGAAACCAAAAAAGGAGTTTCACTTTTGTTGTTGACTATGACAACTAATAGGAAGAAAAAGGTAGAACCTTTTTCATTCAATTTTCTTTGACAACATCAACTAATATTATTATTATTATAAAATATGAGTGAATCTAAGCGATCGGGAATTGAAACCACATATGAATAGTTTATAATTTGTGGAGGTATATGTAAGCAAAATGAATCAGGTTGTTGAAAAACAAAAACAAACTGAAATATATATAAATATAATACGATTAGAGGTGGGGAGAAGCTATGACGGTTGATAATATTATGTGAGTGTGTGATGAAATCATTAACAGATTTATCACAAAGATGTTCATTATTATTATAATTTTTGGAATTGGCTGATCTGGGGAATCTCAGATCGCCATGATCTCCGAAATCGCCAGATCTAGTTCATTATTGAAATTATCACAAATCATAAACCATTGATGGCTTACCACAAGAACAATAAACCATTGATGGTTGTTTGAGTTAGAAAGAAAGAAAGACATTAGTTAAAAAGAAAGAAGATGAAGATTTAATTTAGTTAGGTTTTTGGAATAAAGTGTTATGGGATAAAACAATTTTTTGGAAGGATAAATAAGATGAGATTTGTCCCTGTGGTTTTGTTTTAAAGTGGTTAGACGATTATACCCTCACGTGCATGGCACGTGAGGGATTTAACGGAGTTTTTTTGATGACTGTTAGTGTCAGGGACGTCTAGTAATGAAATGGAAAAGCGCAGGTATAATTAATGATAAAAAAAGTCGAGGGACGAAAATGCGAATCGAGCAAATCACAGGGACAATTTGTGATAATTTCTCTAATTTTAACTATTAATTTTTTTTGTCCAGATAAAATGTATTTTAAACAACTGTTAAATTATTTGTTAACAAAATTTAGATATGACAAAATGTTTCGACCATCGTGGTTAATCAAACACCACTATTGTATTTAACCGAATACCACATACGCTTTAGTAATGTACGTTCATCTGTATCGTCGAGCTTTTACATGTTACAGGTTTTACGTAATCTTACACCTTCCGGGACAATGCCCGAGTTAAAGTCTAGTTACATTTAAAATGGGTAACTTGTACATTCGCATGGCTCAGCAAGGTCTATAAAGCTTCACCTTGTGATCAGTATTTCGTGCAAGAGGAAGGGTTATTTAAGAACTCACAAAGAAAAAAATGCGAGAACAAATCTGGACCATATATTTTCCCTACCTTTCTCTCTTTTCAATTAAATAAAAAAATTTATCCAAATTATTCAGAATGCTTTATCTCACAAACCGTAAATCGTTGGATGAAAAAAAAGTATGGGTAGTCTTAAAATTTTGTCCTCTTTCATTAGAGATGCAATTCGATATACTTTTGACGACTTTTTAATTTTTGATTTTTTCCCCTTGTACTTGTGTACCTACACATGTGTAAGATCTTTGTTTTCAAATGTAAATTAGTAAATAACCATTTGTACACAACAATGAAGGTTAAGGGCGGAGCCCGTCAATCCATGGCGGTGCCCGTTAGTCCATGGTGGAGCCATAGCGGCTAAGGGCGGAGCCCGTTACGTAGATCACCCATCACCGATCACCCTCTATGACCTATCACCTTCTATTATCTATCACACTATGACTTGTCACCCTCAATGACCTATCACCCCCACCAGTCACCCTTTATGAATATCCTTATAGGCCCTACACATGTGTAGGTTATGTGTAAGTATCAAAAAGAAAACAAAAATTAAAAAGTCGTCAAAAGTATATCGAAGTACATCTCTAATGAAAGAGGACTAAATTTTAAGACTACTGTACTTTTTTTTCATCTAACGATTAACGGTTTGTGAGATAAAAAATTTTAAATGATTTAAATTAATTTTCTTATTTTATAGAAGAGAAAGAAAATGGGACAAAATGAGTGGTCCAAAATTGTTCTCGTTTTTTTTTTATTTGTGAGTTTTCAAAATAACTCACCCCTTTTGTATAAACTTGAAATTAACTAATTATAATATGTTATATTCAAATATTTTAAAATTTGCAGGTTATCTTTGTCTTTAATAGGCGAAGGGTGGTATGGTCGTATGGGGGTGGGGTGGGGGAGATGGAAAATTAAGATTGAGAATGTAGATTGTAAAAGACACTATCTCTTAAAGCATCACGTATCATTCAGGATGCAATACCATCCAGAATGTCACATCTGCAACCATGTAAAATGTAAAATATCTTTTTTTTATTTTTTATTTCTTTTACAAATTACACAAAATGTTTTTGTAATGATATTTATTCAATGATATATTAATAAAAAGGTATATTAATAAAAAGGTATCAGTAGTTAAAAATATATTAATATTATTCAATGATAAATATCATCTATAGGTAATAGGTGTAAATTATTAATTAAAAAATCTATAATAATTTAATTAAAAGAGATTTCTACTATACAATATTGGTAGAAAGATAAAATATAAAAATAAAAGATTAGTTAGCTATATTGCCTATGTATTTCTCATATCTGTGTAAAACAAATAATAAAATAGGTATTTTTACTAACTGAGTGGCTGTCAATAGGTGGCAACTTTACGTACATATGTTTATGTATAACAAATCCTCATATTTGCCTTCTTCACTTTGATGGTAAAAACCAAAAGAAAAATAGAAAGAAACAACCCGAGCTTCTACATGCAGATGAAAAATAAAGAACCAAGAACCCCGAACAAAAAGGAGGGTATTATGGACGGATGGGCATTCCAGCTAGGCTCGGGGTCGGCATAAGACTCTCATACCCTATACTCTTAGGAAGCATGACATCATAGTTTTTAAAGTTTTATATTTGATATCAATAAAGTTTTCTCGAACATCAACGTATCAATGTCTTTTATAAGCATTATTAATCTTTTATAATATCTCAAAATTTAAAGATATAAGTCATATAACATGTTTAAAATACTCCAAACAGTCCAACATTTAGATGATAATTACACACAATCATATTTCTCTTTTTAATTTTGATTAAAGTCAATTATTTGTGATATAGTTAAGGTTAACCATATATATTTCTAAGTTTATATACTTGTACGCGGCTGAGAAGGCTTCTAGCTGTGAAATAAGTTCTTATCACTCATCAACTAATTTTATTCCACAAAATTAATGCAATGCATGCATAACCAGCAAAAGTTTCAAATTAAATCAGGAAACTACCGAAAAACCCATGTTGTGAAAATAAACCGTAACCTACGATTACTCGTTTTAGACAACATGTTCACCGATCCATCGTGTAATGCGGGCATTATATATGCTAGTTTTAAATGAAAAATGTAAGAAATAGGAAAGTCAAGATCATGTTGTTAGTTGTTACAACAATTACTTGTATATCTCGTCAATGTGTATATATTTGGAAACAGCGTCTTATGCACCGATGGGTATACGTCAGGGACCCATGAAAATAAATGTTGAATTATTGCTGAAAAATCTTGGAATCTCCTATACCTATCATCATATATGCAAAATAAATGTCAATTTTAATGTCACACCAAACAATCATCTTATACCATGTCTAAAAATCATAGTTACTATCTTCTGATAAGCTTTTTATATATCATTATGTCATAATTTCTGCCCATGTTTCGTGTCTTAAATAATAGAAGTTAGCAAATGTCTCCTTTGTTAGGGTATATGTATCTTTACTACTATATATATATATATAGCCCCCATGATTTTTACCTTTTAAAAAAAGTATGTGAGGGGTTTTTCACCCAACTTGAGTGCCTAACAGCCTCATATTCTCTTCCCCCATATATATATATATATATATATATATTTAAAAAAAACTCTCAATCCCTTTTCAACGTTTTTATCTTTAGAATATCAAGAATATGATTATTACTAATATAACAAACACTATCCATAATATTTAATATGATTAAATACTCAATATACATGAAGTAAATTTACAATATATATTTCTTAAATAAAAAATAACTACATTACCCGTTTAAATCTATAACCTACAAAACTGCTGCAATCAGTCGCCACCACCTCTACCATTCACCGCCATCATCTCGTCGTTACCACCATCGTTGCATCGTATGGGTATTTGTATTGTTAAGTTATAAGCACATGGCGTGAGTATTATAATTTGAACTTTGAAGTATTCTTATAATTATTCTATTTGATCATTTCAATTTATAAAAATGTTAAAAATCACAGTTTTTATATGCCTATATGGTTGTACACTAGAGAACCCAAAGCAGGGGCCGACTCCATCTTTCTTGCTTATATGCTAATAAAAACTTTAGGTAAAATCACTAAAATGTTACCCGTTGCTAAGTTTATATGTCACCGCAAATGAGAACAGATAACTTGGCTAAATACCAAGTTGGCTTTTACAAGACATCAACGCAATAATTGCGAAAATCTTTCCAAACGCCTTGTTTTCTTGAATCTACAACCAAGAAGCTTGAGCCTGATCGTGTTAATAATTATACCTTTGAATCTAATTAAAGTTAACTAATTTTATTTAATTGATCCAATGAAAGAGAGAGAGAACCCTTCATCCCCCGTCACCCTTCAACTTCCTGCAACACTCACCAGCGGCCGGAATCAACGGGGAATGATAATCAATGGGAACAAGTCAAGCACAGACGGAAGCAATCGACTACCACCATCACCACCTTTTTCGTGTATAACCTCCCACCATCACTCACAAGCTACGACCTGATAGATCTTTTTCGAAATCATGGTAATCTGGTAGATGCATATGTGGCTAGAAAACGGGACAAGCATAACAACCCCTTTGGTTTCCTAAGATTCAGGAACCCTCCAAATCACCCATCTTTTCTCAGTTCACTTCAAAACGTAAAGATCCATGGACTAATTCTAGGTGTTTTTCCATCCAGATTTGACAAAAAAGGGAATCCTACCCTACACTCACACAAATCCACCTCCTCAATACTGAAATAAATCCACATCCTTCCACCATCAACCACCCAAACATCAGCAAACCTCCCAATCACATCACCCAAATTTGCAAAATGTCCATCGCTCCACCCATCATGGTCCTTCCTACCGTGATATGCTGAACAAAAACAACAGTGAAGATTCAATGTCTATTGACCTTTCATACATCTCCCCCAAAACCTCAGACTTTTGGACAAAATCAACCATCATTGCTACTGCCAACAATCTCCACACCCTACAAAACCTCCAAACTATCCTTAAAGACACCGACCCACAAACAAATGTCACCATTTCATACGTTGGCGGCCTTACCATCCTTCTGTCCTTCAATTGTTCAACCCTTGCTGAAAATTTCCTCCAAACTAAGACAAGTTTTCTTGAGAAATAGTTCTCCAAATTCGAAATATGGGATGGGCAAGACCATGCTTCTGGTAGAATTACCATGATTAAAATTTATGGAATTCCTTTGCGTTTATGGGATAACGCCCAGAGGCGGTACTAGGAAAAAATCTCAAATGGGGCAAATTTAGAAAACTTAGGGGCCAAACCTATAGAAATTTTTTAAAAATCTATGAAAAATTTAAAATTACATGACAAAATTTAAATTTGGAAGGAGGCATTGGACCCCCTTGCCCCCCTTTAGTACCGCCCTTGATAACACCATTACCAACAAAGTGGCTGCTACAGTGGGACATATTCTCGAACCGCCTCATGTTACGGCTAACGATGGTAACTTAAGCTTCACTCAGGCAACTGTCCTTACCAATGCCCATGAGAAGATTGACAAGCTAATCAAAGTTCATCACAAACCCAACAAATCCTTCGCGGTTAGGGTTGTTGAAGAGCATGGTGATTGGTTCCCACCCTTCCTGGAGTCACCTATCTTCAAGGCTGTCAATGTCGATGGCGATGGAAAACCAACAAACCCATCGGAATCTGACGTGGACCCCACAACCACCCAAGGTAACTCAAACGATCCATTTATTACCATACCCAAACAAAAAGCACCTTTTTTCAAGAATACTTCTGAAAAGTCACATAATTATACTGACATTGGAAACAATAAAGATTAGAATGTTTCTTGGTCCCACCACATGCCCCCTCCACCAGACTTTTCCCCATACAAACTTATTAATTACCCCAATCAAAAGAATCAAACACCCCTTTCTCGAAAGAGACAACGCCAACTTTCGCCCACCATTGAAGAACCCACAAGCATGCAAATAGACCTCAATTCACCACCTTCCCAAAACCCCAAGAACCCTATTATTGGTGTACAATGCAAAACAACCCCACCTCTTCGTACTACCGGCAACCCAAACCTTTCCTTCAGGCAACAAATTGACCCAATCCCTTTTCAAAATCTCAACTTCTTGGAATCAGAAAACATCCCCATTGTACATAATGACCAACCCCCACAAACCCATAATCCATCACCAACACTATCGATCTCTTCCGACCCACAAACCCACAACCAATCAACTTCCATATCAGTTTCTTCCAACACCAACACAAACCAACCCACCCCCCACCCATCATAAACAAACTCTGATAATCCCTTAAACCAATCAGATTGCAACACCACCGATATAGTTCAAGAAGCTACATTCACAAAGGTTGTTGGCGATCTTGTTGGAGTTGATTTATCGAGCTTTGGGAATCTGGTTGAAGCTCAGATCATCGAAGCCCGTGAAAAATCTGTGATCCAATGAATTTTTTATCGCTTAATATCCGTGGCTTAAGGGACTCTAGCAAGTCCAGGTGGGTAAAACAACTTAAACAGGACCATCGTTTGACTTATATGTGTCTCCAGGAAACACATTTATCTGAATACCAAAACTTCTCACTACAAGCTTATTGGGGCAACCATAATTATCTTCATGATTACATACCCTCCGCTGGCAGTGAAGGTAGGTCCGGAGGCATTCTCAGTATATGGGATCCATCTGTTTTCTCATTGGTGAACACGACAAAGTCCAACCATTTTCTCATCACTTCTGGATACATAAGAGGAAATCCCGAGCTCTTTCATATACTTAACGTGTATGCTCCACAAGAAACCCTTGCAAAAAACCAATTATGGGACGATATCTCGTCTCATATTTCCAACAGTCATGGCTCATGGATACTGATGGGTGATTTCAACTCTGTTCGACACCCAGATGAACGGAAAAATTCCAATTTCAACAATTCATGTGCTATCTCTTTCAACTCATTCATACACCAAAACGGCCTTCTCGAATACACCATGCATGGTCACATGTTCACTTATGTTTCTGATAATGGGGAAAAAAGAAGCAAAATTGATAGAATCTTAGTGTCTCCCAACTTCATGAATAATTGGCCAACTGCCTCATTCACCTCACTTCCCATATCTCTATCCGATCATTGTCCCCTAATACTCACGACCTCCACAACCGACTTTGGATCGCCGCCTTTTCGTCTCTTCTCATCCTGGTTTAACAAACCAGGTTTTGACCAAATCGTCCTTGATAAGCTATCCAATGGACAATGGTTTGGTAGACCTGACCAAATCCTCAGCTCCAAACTTAAAAACCTAAAACAAGCACTTAAATCGTGGCATCATGAAATCTCAGAACTTGAAAACCAACACCCCTTTCTCTCACTGATCAACTCCAAAACCTTGATGGTATCATTGACCATCGTGATTTCACGGAGGATGAACATGCCCAATGGACTGATACAAAAAGCAAAATTCAAGAACTCAAAAAAGCAAAGACAATGGATCTACAACAAAGATCTCGAGCGAAATGGATAAAAGATGGGGACGAAAACTCTGCTTTCTTTCATGGCTATATAAACAGCCGTGTTGCCAGAAATCGCATAAATGGTCTGGAAATTAATGGTAATTGGCATGTTGATCCCCCATCTATAAGAGAGGTTGCTCACTTCTTTTTTGAAACAAAGTTCAAAGAACCAATTCATCAAAGGCCCCAAATCATCTGCAATGGGCTCAAAACCCTTGCCCAAGAATCGGCTGACAGTCTTATAACCCCTTTCACTCTCTCTGAGATACCTCAAGCTGTTTGGGATTGTGAGAATGAAAAAGCCCCCGGCCCAGACGGCTTCAACTTCGGTTTCATTAAAAGATTCTGGGACGTGCTCAAACTAGACTTCCTGAACATTCTAATTGACTTTTACCACACAGGGTCCATCAGCCGAGGATGTAGCTCTTCGCATATAGCTCTTATCCCGAAAAAATATTCGGTCAGGGGTCTTGGTGACTTCCGTCTGATCACTTTGATTGGATGTATTAAAAAAAACATCTCTAAGACTCTCGCCAACCGACTCAAAGGAAAGCTCTCACAGGTAATATCCCAGACCCAATCTGCTTACCTTGTTGATCGTAACATTCTCGATGGTCCATTAATGTTGAACGAGATCATATCTTGGCTCAAGAAAAACAAACGTGAAACCTTTTGTCTCAAAATAGTTTTTGAGAAAGCTTTTGACTCATTAAGTTGGAACTTCCTGATCTCGATTATGAGGCAAATGGGTTTCCCCCAACGATGGTTAGTGTGGATCTTGGGTTTGTTGAAGTCAACTAGATCAGCCGTTTTGGTGAATGGATGTCCCACGGAGGAATTTAATTGTGAAAGAGGTGTGCCCCAAAGAGACCCTCTATCTCCTTTCCTGTTTATTATCACTGTGGAAGCTTTTTCGAACATCTTTCAAAGGGCCTCTGATGCGGGCCTAATTATGGGTATCAAGTTACCAAACTCAGGTCCAACCTTAACACATCTGCTATATGCAGATGATGCACTTATTCTGGGTGCTTGGTCCGCTAACTACCTGCGCAACATTGACAGAATGTTGAGAATCTTTCACTTGATCTCAGGCCTCAAAATCAATCTGCAAAAGTCAAGTTTTTATGGTATCAACCTCACCACCGAAAGCATAACAAGATCAGCCAACATTCTTAACTGCAAGATTGATAACTTTCCTATTGATTACCTCGGTTTACCTGTTGGTGCAAACATGAACCATATTCGAATTTGGCTACCGGTTATACACACTTTTGAATCTCGTTTATCACAGTGGAAAGCCTCATCCCTTTCCATTGGTGGTAGGGTTACCCTAATTCGGTCTGTGCTTGATAGTCTCCCATCTTATTTTTTCTCGTTGTATAAAGCCCCGGTATGTGTTTTATCTAAACTTGAATCAATTCGTAGATTGTTTTTTTGGAGTGGTAGCTTAAATGGAAACAAAAAAATTCCGTGGGTTGCTTGGGATAATATCATTGCTCCTGTATCTTCGAGCGGGCTTGGGCTGGGTTGTTTACAATCTAAAAACCTTGCTCTTTTGTCGAAGTGGTGGTGGAGACTTCATAAAGAGCCTCATTCTCTCTGGGGTCTGGTCATAAAATCCATCCACTTTACGGGCCGGAACAGTAGGCCTTTTCCATTTTGTTCCAGCGTGGTCGGGGCTTGGAAAACGATTTCTAATCTCAATAACCAGCTCCACCACTTCAATATTGCCTTGGAGAACTGTTTTGCAGGTCGAGTTGGAAATGGAGAATCTATTCGCTTTTGGATCGATATCTGGAATGGCTCAAAGCCTTTCTGTGAAATCTACCCAGATCTATTCAGACTCGAGAAATCAAAACACTGTCATATAAAGGATCGATGCACTGGCGGTGGACATTTCTCTCAATGGGAGTGGGACTGGATCAGACCTCCCTCAAACCAACAAGAACTTCGCCAATTTCATGACATGATTTCCCAAATAGCACGAGTCAACCTCAACAATGAGAACGACAATTGGACATGGACAAAAGATACCTCGGGTGCTTTCACTGTTAAATCAATGAAGTCTCTCTTGTTGTCTACCTTGCATGGCCCAAACCAGTGGCCTTTTCCATGGAATAGGCTTGCTCCATTGAAAGCAAACATCCTTGGCTGGCGTTTAGAGAGGAACAAAATCCCAACAATTGATCAACTTAAGAAAAGGAACATCACGACTGCCTCCACCATTTGTTGTTTGTGTAATCAAGCCAATGAGAATCCTGAGCACCTCTTCCTACATTGTCCCTTTGAAGCTTCGCTATGGCATTATGTAGTCACCTGGTGCAATCTCCCTCCTTTTAATCCCAACAATTTCAAAGATCTGTTTAATTTCCACAACCACCATATGTTTGATCCAACAAAGAAAAACCTCATCAGTCTTGTAATACTTGCATATGTTTGGGTAATATGGAAGTGTCGTAATGACTGCATCTTCTCAAACAAACAACCCTCAACTCAAGTTGCAGCTAAAGAAATCAAGTCAACTAGCTTTTTGTGGCTATCCAACAGAACCGAAAAACTCAATGTTGAATGGGAAAAATGGAGCACCTTTAATCTTTAGCCTCCTTTTCTTTATATGTTGTTTTCCTCTTTATCTCTGTATTATGCATCTATACTCTCTTGTATTTCCTAGGAACTCGCTAGTTTTTATCTCAATAAAATCTGCTTAAATGTTCAAAAAACAAAAAACTAATTTTATTTTGAATTTGATTTATATCAAAATACATTCCAAGAACCCATCATCACAATTGTGCGGGTACACTTATGGTAAATACTACGAGTAATACATATGGATGTTATCCTAAAAATACAAAACAACCACAAATATAACTCAAAGAGAAAAAATTTACACATACCACAGATTGTTCAATCAGCATCCGTTAATTCACTATTTACTAGCGCAACGTAGTTTGTAAATTGATTGATTATATAGTTGATACAGTAAAAATCTACGCCACTTTATTGGTGTACAGATAAAAATGGTGATACATGCCTACAGCTCATTTCTTCTAGTTAGCCCATGTACCGGTATCTGAATAAACATCAATAAAGTAATATAACAGCTCAACTTGGAGATATCAGATTACAAAGACAGAACTTTCAAACAGCAGAGTTACAAAATTCTATACCCGAAAACAGGGACTTGAAATGATACACATACAAATCTGTAAATCAAAGGTGATAGAAAGAAGTGTCCCTGAATTTGCAATAAAAGGGTCTTTCCTTTATCTTTCGATCACCTTGTAATGTTTTGCTAATCATTAGCACCTTCTGTTGTGAAGTTGAACACGCAATGCATCATTGTTCAATCAAATGCCAGGTTTATCACGAGGTTTTCTCAAGAATTACACACCAGTTAGACTTGTCGAAGAATTGATCCACAATAACTGCGTTCTTCATGCCAGAAACCAACCTGGGAAAAAGCCATAAAAGTTGGGTTGTCACCAAATTAAGTTACATATATATACAATATATATATACACAACACAATATATATATACACACACATCATGACAACTTCCTACATTTTATGCTTATCCTAAAGAAGCGCTAATTTAATATCAAGTACTAAATAAACTTCAACTTCTGAGGTTGAGGACTATCAAAAGATGGCTCGACAAAGATGGTAACCTTGAGAAATGACAGGGAGCTTTGTTGACCAAAATTGTACATGTAATAAATAATTTGTGAGTAATGATTGTAGATATCAATTGGCAAATAGGCAACTAATCCTAATTTATGCAAAACAAAAAATGCAATCCTTTTTTATGTAATG
This sequence comes from Erigeron canadensis, assembly GCF_010389155.1. Classification (NCBI taxonomy): domain Eukaryota; kingdom Viridiplantae; phylum Streptophyta; class Magnoliopsida; order Asterales; family Asteraceae; genus Erigeron; species Erigeron canadensis. The sequence goes on along the minus strand of NC_057767.1, from coordinate 22,536,675 downwards.
AGAAGATTAATTTCATCACAATCACACAACACCTAAACTTATTTTTCAATGTGTAGTTTCAGAGTGATTACAACAGCATTCAAGAATCAAAATAAAATATTTAGTGCAGTTAGGAATGGTAGATAACCAACATAGAACCCAAAATAATCAAATTTGGTTACAGTAACTACATACCTGGATCTCACATTTAGATTATTAAATATTAGCACTCAAAAATATAGAAGAAAAATTGTTAACTATTACGACATCACCCATCCAAGGATTCTATTAGCAGCATTGACGTTTCTTGCACAAGCTTTTACATTCATTCATATCTTGTCATGTTACATTGGCCTTTGAACACCATGTCGGATTTGTTGTGGTACAGAAGTATGACTGTAAATGATCCGAGCCGAACCAAGCTCAAGCGACGGCTCATTTTGAGCTTCATGAGTAATGCTCGAACTCGACTCATTTAGAACTTTACGAGTAAAGCTTGAACACGGCTCATGAGTAGTTCCAGGCACTGGATCTCAACTCATTAATTAAATTTATTTCGTAGTTATATTTTTTTTTATGTATTTCTATTATTTGCATAAATATTTACAGTTATAATAAAGACTAAACTTTGAGTTATATTAACTATAAAAATAACAATATATAATAATATTAGTATATTACTTATATTATAATTATTACGTGTATGCATTAAATAAGAAGCTCGTTTAAGCTTGGAAGCCTAATCAAGTTGCGTGTCCGAAGCTTAAGCACGAATCTGTTCATCAAACAAGCTGCAAGTTGAACTCGAACTCGGCTTGAGCTTCTTTAAGGTCAGATTGGATCGAGTTTTAATGAGTCAATATCGAATACTTAGTTCACATATAGCTTGGTTCATGTACAACCCTATCCAGGAATAAATTAGTTTATAACAAAAGGGACATAAGGAAACAAAACAAACAAAGAGTACTTCCCTTCCTAACATGTAATTAAATATTGTGTTTTATCAGATTCTTCAACCGATGAGTAAATCCCTTCCTAAAACGCTGGAACTATCATCATATTTTGGATACTTTATTGCATTTCCTATGCTTTGCATTTTGCACTCAATTGTCATATGATTCACTTTATCAATTCCGGCATGTAAGATAACCCGTGCAGCGAGGGATTTAGTAGTCCCTTCCCTGTTATGAGTTATTACAGCCACCGGGTACAAAAGATTCCCTACTAACTTTGAGATATTGTCAGTTCTCAAACAACGGTTCAGTAGCAATTTTAGTGGGAAGCATCAAGTAGCATTCACTTGTTACTCTTTATATAGCTGCAACAACCAATAACAGCAGTTTCAAATCTTCCAGGGTGCTTAAATGTGCGTTTTTAGAAAGATTTTAGTGACATTAACAATTAGTATTAAACGATAATCATTCAAAGGTACGAACCCTTGAAAAATGTTAGCTTTTATCTTGATTCTCGATTATTAACTTTATACGGAAACTAATCGTCTCAACTTTAAGTAGCAATAATCAACTTAAACACAAACCCAAATTCCAAACATCCTGTCAAGAAAGCTATGCGCTAATAAACCTATCATACTCAATGTGATTCTGAACCTAGTTGCAAACTAATCATCACCACAAAAACACCAATACGTCGATTCAATGAATAGCAACTAAATAATGAGGCCTTAAATAACAGAATATCTTCAAAACAATAGTCAAATTAAAAACATTACCTTTCAAGTTCACCCTCACCAAACACATGATAATATCTATCATAAACGATCGCACCCTTCTGATTATCTTTCCGCGCAAAACCATTCTCAACTGCAGCAGCCGAAGCACCACTCACTTCAGCTCGATGATAAGGCAAATGCCACGGCACAAAATACTCTTGTTGCTTATCCTCTCCAAAATCCTCATTCTTTTCATTCACATTACCAAAATCTTTAACTTCTTCACTATTCCCACTAACCTCACTTTCCGGAATACTTTCCAAAGCAACCGACGAACCACTCCTAGACCGTGGGCTACCCCTCGGACTCCCCGGACCAATCCACTCCTCCAAATACTTACCGGCAACCGGGGTCCACTTCTTAACCAAATTCCCATCCTCTTGTTCAACAGCCCAAACAGTAATCAAAACAAGCCCACCTTTTTTCACAACTCTAACCAACTCATGAATAGCTTTCTTCCTCCTATTTTCAGTACTCAAATGATGCAAAACCGCAATCGAAATCGCGGCATCACCGTACCCATCTCGATACGGAAGATTCACAGCATCTGCCACTAAAACCTCATGACCTCTATCACTACATATCTTAATCAAAGGTTCACTAATATCACACCCAATAAAGAAACAGTCAGAATTTAACCCTAGATACTTACCATTACCACATCCTGCATCAAGAATTACTGACCCAGATGGTAAATTGTTCAAAAACGTGGAAACTTTTGGCCATTTTGCAAAACGGGTAGCACTAAAATGAGGTGCAATTGCATCATAGACAAGATGGACATATTTTTTTTCGATTTCTGGGGTTGATTGAACACTTGATGAAGATTTGGTTTGTGGGTTTAATGGAGACCTTTTTGTTTTTATTTCTTTCATTTGAGTGTGATTGTGAAAGGGGAATTTATGGGGTTTTGATATTGTGAATCTTTTTAGCATAAAAGTTTGAGAGGTTGATGATGATGTGATTGGGATTATGATTGAGTGATGAGTTTTTGTAGAAAGGGGAAGGTTGTTAAACCCTAGATTTAATTTGTCATTAAATCTTCCATGTGGTTTTTTCGTATGTTTAACTAATGGTTTTTGTAACTAAACATCAGAGATTCGGAGCCATGTGAAAATCTTTATGACCCGATCTGTAATTTAATTACCTTAACCAAGCACCGTAAAAAGCCTTCACCTAGCAACCCCACCACCAACTAGGATGTGCATGGTTTAGTATAAACCAATTAAACCATTCAAAATCAAGATATCGGATGGATTGATCAATTTGAAATCAAAATTTTAAACAGTTGGTTTATTTTTTTTATAAGCCATTTTAACGGTTTGGTGTTGGACATTCTACAATTCGTTCAAACCAAACTAGACCATTTAATTATAATAAATATTTATTAAATTGTTAACCATACGCTTTGCTTTAACCTTCTAAGCTAGTATTTTGCAATCAATCACAATCTAATTATTAGAGATTAATAATAAGATTTCTTAATTAGATGTATTCCCCTATGCTGTATATATGATTTGTCTGCATTTCCATTCCTCTCGTCATCTTTATATTTTAGGTATCACTATTAGATTTTTATTTGCTTTTTTATCTTGATTTTTAAATTGCTATACTAAATCACCAAACGGACAGAGGTTTCCGATATGCCCTTTAGGTATTGGCAGGGTTTGTATACAGGTGATGCCATCGGTTTTCCCTCTACCCGACCAACACCCATTAAGCATACCGAAAACCTACCTATCTCTAATCATATACACACATCATATATCATATTTGACATCAGACGATCATTCTAGTATAAGCTACAACAATCTTATACTTTCAGTTACATCTACGTTACATGTCTACCTATGACATATTCTAACACAAAAACATATGCATGTAAAATTAACATATTCTAAATCTACGACATACGAGTATCTTTCTACCCCCAAAGCATACAACATATAGTAGGGGCTTCGAAACTCATCTTTGTCGAGCAATAACAAGTTAATATCAAGCTATGTAGGTCCAATGATCATCACATGTCCACAACCTATCAACATATACCACAATACAAGCCAACATCAACACTTGGAACCCTAGTAATGACCTCCAACCCTTGAACAACTATAGAGACTTGTACAAGACACCAATGTACCTGAAAGAATATGTACAAGAAGGTATGGCTCAACGCAAGGACTATGGGAGGTCAACAAGCTCAAACGACATCTTTTGTAGACTACTTGACTTATTCGCAGACTACTTGACTCATTTGTATACTATCTGACTCCTTTGTAGACTATTTCAAATTTTGTAGGCTACTAGTTTCTTTGTAGACTACTTTCAGTTTTTCTTGACTACCTTCCATTTTGTAGACTACTTTTGACATATAAGACGACCAATTTAGACAAAACTTAATTCTTAACAAATGTAGGGGACTTAAAGACCTTTTAAGAAATGTAAGGTTTAACTCTTGAAGATCTTTAAAGAAGGAGTTACGGCGTTTTCAAAACATGCCTGCACAACTTTCGGCTAGCTGAAACCTTGTAAGCATAAATATCAAGTTCTTTCAAAAACCCACTTCCCACTTCAAAAGTTATCTCTTTCAAAGTCTAGTTTTTGACCAAACTCAAGGATTTTCCCAAGCTAGTCACCAAATTAAAGCTCCATTCTTTATCACAACTTGCTATAAGTATAAACAAGTGTAAAACTTGACTCAATTTACAAACCCACTTCTTAAATTAAAACCCCCTTTTTAAAACCCCTAGATTTTAATGGAATTCAACAAATACCCAAGATTTGACTAAGTCTTGAAGAAATCTTGTAACCCACAACTATAATAACATAATCTAAGCATGTAAGAAGTAAATTTACATACCAATTATTACCTTGTATTAAAAATCCGAATTTTGGAGCTTCAAGGAGAATGAATACTTGATTAAACCTAAAGATCTTGTAGTTTTGAATGAGATTACTATTAAGCAATGATAAATTAATAGTTTTGATTCTATCACAACCCTTAAATCAGAAATTCTTGAAGAAAATATGAAGAAAATGGGTGTTGTTCTTGCTTTGAGAGATGAAGGAGAGAAAGAGAGAAAGTTAGAGATCAGAGAGAGAGAGAATATAAGAAATGAAAGGAGGAAATGAGGGAAGGGTGGGTTTTGTTCCCCTACTACACTCTCGCATGAGCTTCTGATTTCTCTTGAGCGATGATTCGTTTAGTTAAAACTTTTAACTCGAGACTCGTTCAAATATTTCGTTAACACGGCTATATATATTTTTAAATTACCTTTCTCATGACTATTCATATGACCATATTTTCATTAAGTCCAAGTTTGACTCATTTCCATTTACTAGTATCGTAAAGTTGACCGGCCCAAATGACGGGTGTCACACCCATGGAGGATCCCATAAGTAGAACAGATGGGGTTTTTCCTATAAATATATCATGCCCGCTAAAAGGTGTCAAGCTACTTGGTGGTTCAGTTGGTTTGGATGAAGGTTTTTGTAACACCCGTCATTTTAAAACCTGGATTTTCAAAACTTTGCCAAATGGCATTTAAAACGTAGCGGAAAGGATCACATAAAAACTGCCCCATCCGTAACGGATGGTACCTTTCATAGATGGTGTTACCAAGTGCCTCATTAGAACAATATAATTGAAATCCAAGTCTTGGCACCAACATAAATGCCCACATTATTACAAAGTCTAGAACCATAAATAAAGTAGCCAAAACATAAGGCTAAGTGATGTCTAAGCATTCAACAAACTATGTTAATCTTCTTTATTACTTCTACCCCTCACCGAGCTTATCCTTTCCTAGCTCAAGCTTGCTTATCCTGAAGGCACAACATATTCAAAAGAACAAGTGTTAGCTAATAAATTAGCTAAGTAGGATAACATGAATTTGAAAACATTTGCATTTCATAATATATTAACAAAACGTGTCATAATTGTTAATATCACATACATATCATATCACAAGATAAGCATAACACAATAGGATCATCATATTCCTAATGTGCCTAACTTTTCTTTCTTATCATTCTTTCTTTACTTTGTTTCTTTGTCTAGACGTAGTCTAAGTGACTTATGCCACCTACATAGGGTTGAGGGTTTGTGTGCAGGCGGTTATAGACCCTATATGGAGTCCTCACACCCGACATGATGGGTAAACCATAAGGTGGTCCATCGGCTTCGTTAAAGAAAGACAATGTCTATCCAACTAAATAAACTGTTTATGCCTTTACGCATTGGTGGTTAGTTACTCCACCCGGAATATTCAAACATAACTATGCCACGGGAGGTATCTTGATTCCCAAACCACGTGAGCACGTACACACTAGCTCTTTGGAACTAGCACGAGTTAAGCTTAACACAAGACTTTACATATTGTCGAGACTTCTTAATTATGTTAGCTTACGCTACACTTTCACCTAAACTAATCACATACATCATCTTTTACTTTAGGGACCTTAAACGTGCACGTGACATGGCAATCCTAATCATATGTATAGTGATCGACTAAGTGTTCAAGCCATGCATACAAACATATAGCATCATCATTTCATATTTTCATAATCACATAACATAAACATTTCATCATTTCATAACATATACACTTACCTCATACCTTTGCAACCTGCATAAGCATGTCATACATCGTTAACGGTAAGCATCGTATCCCTTATTAACCTCCCACAATCACCCATAATCATAATAACATGCATACATAATCATTTGGGAAGTTTAACTTATAAAAACGTGTTTTGTTGTACCATAAGGTGACAAAAGATGATATCTTACCTCTATACAACTTAATAATAAGTTACGTATGTCTTATAGTGCTTGCTAAGTATTCCCGGGAACCTATAAACAAAACATAGGAAAGCTAAGCATAGGAAACCTAACAAGAATTTTCAGCTTAAATAGGCTAGGTGTGCCACACCTCTATCCATGATGCGCCACACCAATTGAAAGAATGGTATGAGGAAGCTAAGGGTGTGTTGCACTCCATATCGCACTCCTCGTTGCACCACCTCTTGGGAACATAGTGGGTGCCACACATTAGGGATGGTGCGTCGCACCCCATGGCCAAATCCTAGGTGTGTCGCACTCTTAGGTCTCACTCCCTATCGGACTCACTAAGTGCGCTGCACCCTTTAAGAGGTGCGCCGCACCTACAGCAGTTACGAGTAAAAACTATTATTTTTCTTCTTGAACAAAACCCATTCGAACCATAAACGACTTTAACTTTACTTGGATACATAAAATTGACCTTTTTAATTACACTTTTGATGACTTTAATCAATCAATTGATCCTTTAATCATTTGCTAACATAATAGAATCGTTTGATCACCCGAAAATATAAAACCCAAACCCCAGGGCCTTGAACTTACTTCTTAGACTCATGTGATAAGATTTAAGAGCAATATAACTTATATTACCTGCACTTGATGTAGGGGAATCATAATCTAATCAAAACTTACACGAAATTTCATGAAACAATTAAAACTTGAGGGAACTTTACTTGGAGAGGGAGGGAGATTGGCTAGGGCGCTCTCACACACACGTATGATCAGACTTGTGATGATTAGGGATGCATAATTGCCACTTAACCCTTGGACATCAACACCAAATCTTACACTTAGGACCCTTTAACTTCTAAACATAACTTTTCTTAGCTTAATTCACCTACCGGGAGACTTATTGACTTAACAAGCTCTTATCTTACTTAATTTTACTTTTATTAAGTTCATTTAACATAATTTAATCATTTCATATTAAACACATAAGCATTTAATCACATAATCCCATTTAGGGCACATAAACTTAACGAACCTAACGTTAACTAACGGAATAGTCAAATAATCAAACTTGAAAAGTTTGCGATGTTACAGTTTTTGTCAGGATTTAGCATTAAAAAGGATCTCCAAACCATCTGTTTAATGGAGGCTACTCACAAACTTCATGATCCCCAATGTGAGCTATTTCTTTTACGCAATTGTGTTGGGGTTGCGAAACTATCTTACTCTTTGAGGACATGTTCTCCCTTATATTTATTAGAGGCCAAATTTCATTTCGATAAGGCGTTACGTGCCTCATTGGAAAAGGTGGTTACTGCTTCAGGGTTGGGGTTTGGTGATTGGCAGTGTCGTCTAGTCACTCTCCTTATAAAATTGGATGGTCTCGGCATCCTTTCAGCCGAGGACATTATTAATTATGCTTCCCTCGCCTCTTTTTTGCAAACAATTGCTCTGCAAGATAAGATATTGGTGAAGACTGGTATTGACTCACTTAGTTCTTTTTTTCAATATGCTCTTGATGTTTTCAACTTTAGATGCAATGGTGACGTGATCTCTATCACCAAAAGCACTTATGCCCCCCCAAATGATGAAGACCTTGGCAAAGTGTTATTTTTGTGTCATTGACAAAAAGCTAGCTTCTAAGTACTCTCTAAGTCCTTGCCAGGTAGCTATTATTAGCAACATTCGCACCCCCACACGCTCATGATTTTTTATTCACCATACCTGTTGTCAGCTTGGGGCACAGGTTGAACCATAGTCAGTTTCGTTGTGTTTTGAAATATAGGCTTTCAACACCGATGTTCTCTGAAGGTAGTATTTGCCCAAGTTGCAATGTACATCGGATGGACCATTAGGGTGATCATGCGGTCCACTGGCCAGTGAAGTAGGTGCAAAGTTTAGACATAAGTTGGTGCATGATATTTTTGTTGACATGTGCTCTAAGGTGGGTATTATGGTGCGCAAGGAAGCTCTAATGGGGTTTCTCTCGACTAATGGCAAAGATCTACACCTCGCTGACCTTTTACTTTTTAATTGGGTCCAAGGTAAAGATGCATGTTTGGATGTGACATGCATTTCTCCTTTTGCTGGTATGGGGGTGACTTCCTTAGCACCTGGGGTAGCCGTGCACAATGCAGTGGAGAAGAAAAAGAGGAAGTATGCATTTAAATGTCACGACAACAGGTACAAGTTCATACCATTTGCTTTCTCTACGTTCGGGGAATTCCACAAAGATGCTTTGGGCTCACTCTCACGTATTAAGTCTATTTTTAGTAGTCATTCTAATAATGTTAGGAGTGGTAGATTTATCTTTCATAGATTATATTTTTGCATCCAGAACGGGGTGGGAGCATAACTTTTGTTTAGACTCCCATCCAACTTTATGTAAAAACTTCTTTTTAATATATTGAATGACATTATTATTAATAATAAATAATAATAATAATAATAATAATAATAATAATAATAATAATAATAATAATACTGCTCAAGCGTATACGAAAGTTCTCCTTCGCTCAAGACATTAAAGCACGTGCTGCTGCTCATATATTTAATAGGATTAGTTTTGCTATAGCTAGAGGAGTGGGGGTCCAGATTACTCTCGGGTTCCCACTAATTTCTTATAAATCCTATTAATTCCTAATGAAAGTGATGATTATAAAAAAATAAAATAATAATAATAATAATCTATTCTCTATTATAAAACAAACTACCTTTTCTTCTTTTCAACTTTTTACTTTTAAAATACTCAAAATACCCTTAATTTTGAACACATTCTTAATTCACATACTAAATCTACCCTTATTCATTAATATACATATTTTCAACTAATATCTATATAATAGTCTTAATAAAATTATTTACAAAAGATACATCCCTTAACCATTAAATAACTATACTATCATTTACATCAATTACTTTTAGATTAATAACCACATCGTTACCACCACCACCCATTGCCGCCACCGCCGCTGCATTAACCGGGTACCCATCTCATAATAATAATAATAATAATAATAATAATAATAATAATAATAATAATAATAATAATAACTAGATTTAGACCCGTGTCAAATATTGTTTAAAAAATATTAAGGATAAAGTTAAATAATAAAAATAAAAGCTATGAAAGAACAAACCATTGAATTCAAATATGATGTAATTAAAATTATGAAATAACAAACCGGTAAACTCAAATATAAAATGTAATGAAAATCAAAGTAACAGAATGTACTGAAACATTGACGAAAATATTTAACAAAATCAGATATAAATATAACTTTTTATACATACAATCATTGATAATTTGATAACTTATAATTAAAAATAGATTGAAAAAGTTACATTTACAGTTAGATGAAGAGTAATTGTAGGCAAGATTTGGTTTTTTATTTATTAAACAAATATTTATTAATTATTTAATTAGTTGAATATTTGGGATATGAATTTTATATATTATGTATTTTATTTTAATAAAATTATTAGGTCAATTGAGTAAAATAAAATTTAATTAATGATTAAGGATAGCTTAATTTGATGAAATTGAGTAATTAGTCAATAAATTAAACTTTTTTTCCTCTAAAAAATAATAAATTAGTTATATACAATCATTTAGATAAAGGACTTTTCAAATATCAATAATTTGTTTACCATATAAAAGTTCTTTAATTGGACATGGATAGTTTTAAAAAATATACTAAAAGAAATATCTATCAATAAAATAAAACATGATTGAGATGTTCCTGAAACGACACGTAACACAATCTTTGATCAACACGTGTCTTTTTAATTTATCCATTTTATTAAATTAGTTTTTTTTAATTGTATATAGATTCAAATTCTTTATTAGACTTATAATTAAACTCTAACACATTATAACCTTATTTGATTAATTGTTTTTTCATTAATAAAGTTGCCTTTTTTTTCCTCAATTTTTTAACTTCTATTACTTATATATTTATGTTATGCTTACAATTTCCGATTTGATTTTATTTTAAAAATTTAAGATAAATTCAAAAACTCTAACTAAATATATATTATGTTTATCAATACTGTTTATTATAACTTAACTTTGATAATTGGTTTACTTTAACCATAATTTTTTCATACTCACAAATCATGTATGAGGCATATTTGAATATATTTATGATACAATCTATATAGCTACCGTACATCATACGAGTATTAAGACTAGTTATGTAATATGTGTAGATTATTAGAAAAGAAAGTTTTCTTTAGACTTTTAGTGCAACATGAATAGTTTTTAGGATATGGCTTCTTTTTATTTGTATCTTGAATATTTGAATTATAAATAATATAAGTATTTAATTAGTGGTAGTTGTATTAATCTAGAGTTTTATATCGGCATTAATTTTAATTTTAAATAACAAAATTTAATTTTAATATATTGAATTAAGTCACATGTTTAATTTGATAATTTAAAAAAATCGATGAATGTGATTAATTAATTGAGGTTTGATCGGTTATATTTTAGTATATATATTAAAGATTAAAATTAAGATTAAGATTAAAAAAATTTAATTTTAGTATATATAATATAATAATAATAATAATAATAATAATAATAATAATAATAATAATAATCCAACCTGTCTAACTTAGAAACGTTGGAATTAGAAAATGATTAAAGGTGGCATTTCCATCTCATTGGCGCTTAAGAATGCGTCAATTTTGGTATTGCAGATGCAATTGGCCAGACAGGTAGATTTAATAAATTAGCAAATCGGGACTGTTAATGGATTGACTAGGCCAAACCACTAAGTTAGTATGACACGTTTTTGTGTGTAAAAATACGTAAAAATAAAAGTGTAGAAATTTTTCTAAACTAAAAAGTGTGTAGAGCTAAAAGTTCACATTTTTTGGTGTGGACTTTTATAATTATTTTGTAATAACTCGATCTGTCCAGGCTAATTTTTTTTTTAGCTAGGATTAGTCAATGAATGACGATGATTTACCTCAAATCACAACTCAACGTTTAGATTTTTTGCCACCAAGTACGTAAAATATCTGCAAACCCCTACTAAACGCGTCATTGAACAGCATTCTCGTTTGGATAGACTGGAAACCAGGCAGCCATGACAAAACCACCACTGGAGTCATAATAATCAATCCAAACATGATGTCATACATACGAGCCACAGAAACAACCGTCACCCAGATCCAAGTATTCTGCAGAATTGGACGCAACACTTGTGCAATCAAAAGAAACCCCCAACCAGCCGGAATGAATGCCAATAAACTCGTCAAGATATCAAGAAACTTGAAATTTGTGAACTGGGTCAGAGAAATGATTATTTGCGAGACGAGAATAATCACAAGAAACTGGACTAGGCGGTAGTAGTTATGTTCTTTAGCATCGTATTTGTCACGGGCATAAGCCATAATAAGATAAAGTCCAAGAGCCACCATCACATATATCCAGGAAAGCAAGTAGACTGCAATGCTCTTGCTACCTGCAGCAATACCCAAATGGTAAACAATCCCGTATTGGAAAGAGAAAAACCTTAAATCCAAAATGATCTCGAATAACTTCCCAAAAAGTCCCGTGGTTCTTAGATGATCTTGTTCCTCGTACCACCATTTTTCCCAACTCTTTTCAGATTTAGTAAAGACACCCCCTCGAAACCATATCCAGTTTATAAAATCTTCAAAATCGTGTACAGTTTTCAAACAATCAAAACCAGAAGGATTGAATAAAAAGGGTGCCATGATCCATGAAAACACCAGGAACCAGCTCGAGGTGGTCAATACTTTATAAGTGAATGTCCCTTTAGAGACCGTGCTGTAGCCAGCATATAATGTGAGTATCAGCCCGAGCTCGATTGTCTTTAAAAAATGAGAACGAGCATATAGTCTGTAATTATCCGCAAATTTCTTGTGTTGCACTCCAAATCCTCGACCAGTTGCCCTGTATCTGGCTCCGCCATGAAGTATGGTGCGGCCGAAGTAATGAGCACGAGTACCCAAAGAGAAGGTGTAGAAAATCGAAGAAAGTCTTAAGAAATCCATAATGTCAAGATACTTTTCAACTATCATTGGTAATATAGTATATATACCAAGTTGAACAATGAACTGCTGGCTTAAAATCGTTCCAAGTGCTCGGTTCGTGCTAGCGTTGTTTGCTACCGAACTCTCAACCCCACTCAATGCCAGATATTATCGGCCCCACAAGAAAGCATAAACCGTCAGTGAAATCATCAATGTGTTGAAAAAGAAGCCAACTGTAGTAAAGTAGAATGAAAGCATTCTGAAGAAATCCAGCCTATGACCTAGACGGTACACATCTCTGCTTAAAACTTGTTCCCCAGACCCGCTTGCTACTTTGGCCTCAAACATAGATATCTGATTCAAACCCACATCTCTTCCCTTCCCTACTTGAATATACTCATGGTGAGTCACATTACCTCCCTTTAGAATACAATTAAAACCAGCAAAAATGTCTTCATTTAAATTGATTAGCCGCGAACCTTTAGAAATCCCGCCACGGCTTAAAAACCAGAAGCGGTCAAAAACATCTGGATGACCATAATGCAAACGGATTTTTAGCGGGTTGGCTAAAACCCGTTGACTAAGAGTCACAAAGCTGGTTTCTTGGACGGACTTGAAGGAAGCTAGTGTAGAAACCGAGCCCGTAAAGATGAATTCCCTGTGACCTAAAATTGTCGGCTTACGAATCCCATAATAATGGTGGAATTCCTCCAGTAAGTTCCTCATTTTGAGTGCCTCCTCAAAATAGTTGTCTTGATTCATGTCAATAGTCTGAAGGGCATCTCCTCGGGTGAAGATCATTGCATGATTTTGGTTCTCAGGCTTTCCTTCCCCAAGCTTAAATGGGCCCGGCAACTTCACACGCTAAATCTCAACTTCTTTCGCCAAATCTTGATCATATTTCACAAGGACCGAGTAATATTCTATTTCATGGGAATCCCGTACTGGCACCTCGTCAACATAGGCAACCCGGAGAGCTTCATTGTTTTTCATCAACTACAAAATCTCATCTGCATGGGGATCTTCTTTCGCCTTTTGATTCCCGTAGATTTGGCACGCAACTACATAGGTGTACTTCAACAAAGCCTTTCCCTTCTCATGGCCTTTAAACATAGCACTAATTCTACTGTCAGCTCTACTTATTCGGAGATTCATAGACATTAGTTCGAATGACCCTTCATGAAGGTCGGCCTCAGTAGCAGAATCAAGAAAAGCAAGCATCTTGATTGCTCTGTAGTAATACGTCATTCCCCTAACAGTACGAGCAAGTGTTTGGCCTCTATATGAAGCCCAAAGCCGAAGCTCATGGAGCTTAACCGTCCACAATTCCTCATCTGTCTTCATTCCTTCACGTCTCATTCTCTCCAAAAAGTTTTTCCACTCATCAGCATAAATGGTCTGCAGATAATAAAGAGTGGAAACACCATCTTCATTCTCGTTTTTAAGCTGTTCTTTGTTGTACACCACTTCTTCATTGTAGTAGGGTGTCAAGATGGAAAAATCCACCATCTTTTCAACTTGTGGAGCTTGTGGCATGTTCATAAACAATGAGTTGCTAAAAAAAGCAATCCGTCGTCTAGCCTCTAGATTCTCAGGAACATGGTTCATTAAATCCTTAGATGTAAGAATCGTGTGCAATCGCTTTGCTTGTCTGTAAAAATTGTTTTCTGGATCATGTAACGTAACGGCATCTTCAAAAAGCAACCGGCCACGCATATTATGCCAGTCAGGAGCCAAACCATCTTCTCTTAGTTCATTCATAGACCTCTTATCCCGGAAAAGTTCACGTGTAGCAATGTTATATAACGCCTGTAAGGTATTTACTATTCTGTTTAAATCTTTCTCCGGTTTAATTATAAGATCTACAAGTTCAATTAGCTTAGTATGAATCTTAGGAAGTGCATACATGTTACAGTTCTTAGTGAACATTTCAACGTTGATCGCATGATCGATTTCTTGAAAGAAAGTTGTGACAATTGAGTGTTCAGGCTTGTCGTCTTTTAGTATGGTGAGCAGCAAGTGTCTAACGCTATCATAAGCCTCTATAACAGCACAACGTCTATACTCATTTTTAGCAATTTTGTACCAAAGATATCTGTCGGGGGCATCAAACAATTCTTTTGCCTGGCGAAGTGCAAGAAGCAACTCGTTACACAGTAATAAACATGGCCAACAAACCACTCTTACATTCCAAGTATTTGGTGGTATTTCAAGCAGCTCAACCTCACGATCACTGACAATATCTTCTTCTCTAAATGTCAAAATAATTTCATTCCATACCAATGAAAACTTGTAAGCCTCAACTTGATTCGACGACTGGATTTTTTTGAACGGTCTGGCAAACCCACATTTCAGTTTCAATCTATGGACAGCATCTGTGAACTTACTCTTGAAAGTCCCTCTTTGATGCAAATCTTGGACTTTTTCAGGCATGAGATTAAATTGCAGTGCACCAGCAAAATGCTGAAACCTTAACCTCAGTTGTTGCATGTCGCGGATCTCCTCCAAACGGCTAAACAGCCCAACTACCCAACCAACAATCGAGGAGTAAATCGAGTACCAAATCTGCAAATCCATTAGATCAATCAAGATGACTGGTGCCCAAAGAAGGCC
Source organism: Erigeron canadensis (assembly GCF_010389155.1). Taxonomy (NCBI): domain Eukaryota; kingdom Viridiplantae; phylum Streptophyta; class Magnoliopsida; order Asterales; family Asteraceae; genus Erigeron; species Erigeron canadensis. The sequence goes on along the minus strand of NC_057767.1, from coordinate 22,521,553 downwards.
AACTGCAAACCGGTTGCTGTTACCAAAGAATTCATGCCATTCATAAGTCACATCCTGGAGGTCTAATAGATCTTTAGTGGGTCGGATCATTGGTTGGATCTGCATGAAGTAACTGAAACAAAACTTTGAGGCAAGAACCACAATCCAAAAGATCGAATACTTTATGGTATCCACAAGACCCTCTCTGAGGGCACGACCTACAAAACATGGACCCTGAAACCACCAAGTGACTGGGTAAAAGATCCTCCAGTTGGTGCTCTCAAGAAAGTTGCGAACCCATGGCAGAACGAAAAGAGGGAGTGCTAAAGTGTGATCATGAACAGCAAAGCAACCTCCAGAAAAGTGACAACTTTTCGATTTGCTTCAACAGACCACCAGCGATCATCTGCTTCCAAATCTTAAGATAAAACACAACAAAGACAAAGTTCCAAAGAGCCGAAATTGCAACCTTCAACACCATCCGAACCCCGAGCCATAACGTCTCTCGAGAAACCAACTTATACTGCATAACAACATCTAAAACACTCTTGACAGATTGTAATGCACTCCAAGTGATGAAAACAGACAAAACCTGAACTTGAATGTTTTTATCCCCTAACGCCTGCCAAGGATAACCAATTATAATAGCAACTTGTAGAAACAAAATCAGCATAACCCATAACTTATCAAAGCTAATAAACAAGTTAAAAAAGGATCTTTGTTCAACAAAACCAGTCTTACCAACTCTTTTCCCATTATAAGTGGTAGTCACAAAAAACTTACTCTCAATATCCATACGCCATTTCAACTCATCAATATATAGGAGTAACAATTTTGTTTAAAAAGGCATTAATCTCACCTGATGTGTAAGGCAACACAGGCCTACCAGTATTCTCATCAACATACTTTTCATATATTAATTCTGTTCATTTCCATGTCCATATGATGAAAGATGTAACAAATACATTCAGGCATGAAACATAAATTGGCAGACTCGCCCCAAATAAGTAGATACAAACCAATGTACGTAGGTAGTACTTGAGGAAAACCAAGCGACGGATGGTCTGATGAGAGGTTGATTGGAATCATGTTGTAGGTAGTAGTTGACTTCTCCGGTGAATGGTGGTCTGTTGGCATGTGCGGCGGTGCTGATGGTGGTGGCCAACGCTGGCGTATTGTCATATGGATATATATATTGACTTTCGGACAATACGATTGTTATAATTACGTATTTATTTTTCTAGAACGTACCAGGGAATATTTACGGTTGAAAAAGAATAAGCGAGGATATGGTAGGATATTCATGGAAAAACATGCTTACCTGGAGGTTGTCCTTTTGAGAGGTACCATAATGAGAAGGATTTGAACGGATGGTTTCATCTTGTTTGTTGGAAATAGATTAATAATAAGTTTGTTTTAATGTTACAAATAAATATATTATATATGTATTATATGTATATACATATTTATATATATATATATATGTAAAATTCTTTGAGTTTGCAGGTTTCAGAGAAGATGAAGTTTAGTTGAAAACCAAAATGTCAAGATCTGATAAAATTATTTTTTAGCCGGCCCCGCTAGAGTTAATGTACAAAATGGTGTATCTGATAAAAATGATTACCGTGTTCTTTTAAAATATTTGCTAAAATAATATTTTTCTATAAATTATTGACAAAATAGTTTGTTTTAGTTTTAAAAGTTCTTTTAAAATACCTCTTCTTTTTTTAACGATAAGATTCTGCATTGAAATTGAATGTTAATATTCTTCGATTAATGTCGTGTAAATTAAGGTGTAATATCTAAATACTTACTTAATATAACAAGTGAACATAAAAAGATACTAGATATAATTCTAATTAATTAAGAGCACCAGATAAGTAATTAATACAATAACATTATTAGACTAAAATCTAATTGCCTCGAGTCATGTTGTATTTCTTTCTAATCTCATTACAAGTTTCTTCATGTATAGCTCGTTGGGATGGATCCATAAAGCTCGTGTCTTTGAAAAGTAATTTTTTTTTTCTTCTAACATGACCTTGTTTTGTTCGATCTCCATCTTTTTGAGTCGTTTCATCTTCATTTTTTTTGTTCCAACCCATAGAACATGTCGATTTTTTTTATCAAATAGCTCGATCGCCTTCTTTTTTGCCCGATTAGTTTCTGTTATATCTTGAATAAGGCTTAACTTCATTGCCCGATTAGGATACGCGATCCGAGGCCAACATGTAGATTCTGCACTAGTTATAACGTCCAAAATTGGATGTGTGTCGGATACACGAAGATGTTGCTATAAAAAATGAAAAACTCAATTCGAAGTTGTCCTCAAGAATTTCTTAACTATCAATGGATAAATTTTTCTTTTTCATATATATATTTTTTGTTTTACGAGTTTAATCTCAATTTAAATTCTTATCAATTAGATATCTAATAAAATGAAACTACTATCTAAACCCGCCATAAGTGAAAATAAAATAATTATGGTTATCTCCAAATAATTATGATGTGAAGTAGTTATTTATTACTTGTTAATATATATAACTCCCATTAATGTTCATAAATCTTAAACTTGTCTACTAATCAATTTTAAAAAATCTTTTGATTTCGTGTAAGTTGATACTATAATGATTAAACCCTACAAGGAGATGAGGTAGGTTTTTTGGATTCGAACTAGCGTTAATACTTTTTTCTTATAGCATAGCAACAAAGAAAAAAATTTTGGACTATATCGTGAATACTTCTTAATTGTAAAAACGATCGGTTACGATGGGACACGTGGATTCGAAATTCGTTATTATGGATCTAATTGTTGTTCTGGTTGTGCATTGATCATTTGAGGACCTATAAGGGCGTCTTGTTAAAGCAGGTTTGGCTTATGTTTTAGTTCCTTACAGATTATGGGTCGGTACATTGTCTTTAGGATCTTCTCTTGGTTCAGATCATTTAGTAGATAATTAAACATTTAATCAACAACATAATAAATTTTAAAGACACAAATTATTTTTGAAAGTTAATTTTCAATGAAATTCTTAATTAATGAATAACTGAAAAGGTACTTATACGTGCGATTCAGCAGTGTAATGATAGAAGCAGTGGTGACGGTGGTGATAGTGGTGACGGTGATGGGTAGTGCGTGAGGCGGTAATAGCAGTGGTGGTGACGATGTAATTGCGGCGGCGATGGCGGTGGCGGAGGTGACGGTGGGTGACCGATGGTGGTGGCAGCGGCGGTAGTGAGAAATGTAGGTTATTATTGTAATGCGGTTTTGATGAATTTTTAAAACTTAAAATTTAACAAAATGTAAATTGCTTTATAATATAACATAGATTAAAAAATTTAAAAAAAGTAATGCGGAATAAAAGAATCAAAAGAATAACTCTAATATTAAATTACTTTTCACTGAATATAAAATATGTTTGATATGTACTTAATTTATCAAACATCGAGAACTACTGACAAATAGAGTTCTAAAAACAAAATCTAGAAAAGACAAAGTTACAAAAATATTAATATGCATGGAACTATTGGACGAACTCCTTCTCCAATATTTGAAACCCAATATTTGACTTTCCCTTCAAATATTGGAGAAAGGTTCCTTCACACTTCCGATTTGACAAAGTTACAATGACCTTCACTTGGCAAAGTCCGATTTGATAAATGCATGTTCTGACGAATTGTGACATCCGTTACTAAATGTCAACTAAATTTCAGATGATTTTATTTGACCATTTTGAGTACTTATATATGTCTATAATATATATATATATATATATATATATAACATTTTAGTATTCACAATGAACCTTGTTACTTGTGTGTACTACATGAACTGAGACGGTAAGAAGGTAGCTAATGCTATTCGTCCTTTCACTCGTCTATTGCTTTTTTCCTACTAGGGACGAGTCTATACCATTGGGTATGATTCGTCCTTTGATTCGTTTTTGGAGGATGAGTCCTTCCAGGGACGAGTTGATTATTAAGGGTGTGTGTAGTGTTTAAAGAATTAATGGTATAAAAGGTGGGTGTAAAACTAGTCCTTTGCATTGGGGATGTTTTTGAGGGATTAGTCTTTGGAGTATGTTTTGCTAATGTGGCAGTGACTAAGACTAGTTCTTCTGATGATGAGTTGTAACACCTGCGATTTATAAATGTTAACATTTTGTAGTTTGGATGCAATGCGACTAACTTTCTTAGCGTGAATCAATAATCGTAATCGTTGTGTTACTTCATTTAGAGCAAAAATATGGTGTCGGAAGTTTGGCAAACGAATTACGAAAAAATAATGATTTTGAAAATAGTCAACTAATAAAATATTCAAGGATAAAAATAATAATAGTAGTAATAACGAAATCATTAGAACTTGAAAACACTCATAAGGAACACGCAATATTCCGATGCCTTTCCCCCTCCTCTATATAAACCCATGAGAACATTTAAACAAGAGAAAAACCCAAAAACACACAACACTCACGTCACAAAATATCCTCTAAAAATCTCTCAGATCTCACAAGAACACACAAATATAATCTTGCCTAAAAATCACCTTTTTCTCTTGTATTCTATAAATCTAGCATCAAAACACAATTATATTCATCATCCATCTCATATTCTTAAAGTCAAAGTACAAAAATTTTGTATTTTCTTTTCTTATTAAATTTCTGATTTTAACTAGATCTACTAAGTTTCTATCGTCAAGTTTCTAACTTTTTATTACCAAAAGTTGTAAATACATCTATTGTATCTAGATCTAAAGTTGTTTGTGTTTTTGTAAACAAAGTCCCCATCTTTTTTATGATTTAGTAATTTTTCTCAAACTTTTTTACCAAATGGGTCACGTACTTATAGTACGTTTTAGAGTCCAATGCTTAATAATGTTTTTCAATAGTGATAAGGAACGTAAAAGTACAACCAGTTTTCTGAATCTAACCACGATTTTAAAGGAAAACGTTTTGAGAGTTCTTAGGGAAGAACACACGAATCTGGAAAACACTCAAATCGTCAGAAACTCTCAAATAACCAGATCACTAAAATCGTCTGAAGCTCTCAAATGACCAAATTACTTAAATCGTCAGAAACTCTCAAATGACCAGATCACTTAAATCATCAAAAACTCTCAAATGACCAAAACTCTCAAATGGTCAAAACTCTCAAAATGGTCAAACTCCCAAAGCTGGTCAGCATTAAACAAACCTTGTAAACTTGGAGACTCGTTGATACTTGTGGATACTCTACTCGCCTTTATTACCTGTTTAGGTATCAGACGAGCATCAAGTGAGTTTCGTAGTTCCCTTTTCAGATATTTTCATGGGGCTGAAAGGATACAAACTGTTTTTCTGATAAATCGTGTTTATTGGAAACTATGTTATGATGATTTTGGGTAACTTATTTTGGATACACTCATGATGATTATATTGGATTCATATTTGGTAACTTATTTTGGATACGTATTTGACAACCTATTTTGGGATACATATGCCTTTGTGTTTATCATTATTTACGGTTATTTAACTGTACTGTATGACGTGCATTATGATACTTGATACTTGATACTTATGGTGGAGTTAGAGGCACCAGATACTTGATATTTGATACTTGCACCTTAGGCCCGATATACCGTAAGTGCTAGTGGCATAGATATACTTAATACTTGATACTTTATACTTATGGTGGAGTTGGAGGCACCAGATACTTCATACTTGATACTTGCACCTCAGGCCTGATATACGGTAAGTTCTGGTGGCATAGAGATACTTGATTATTGCCATCATAAGTAAATTTATAGCCATATTGCTGTGTGGATCTTGATGATATTCGACCTGGCATAAAACCTGATAACTTGATACTTGTTTACAGAACTTACAAACTCACCAACCATTGTGTTGACGCTTTTGAGTATCCTTTCAGGTATGCAAGTTGAGAATGTTAGAAGTGGCTAAGGAGGATAACATGGTGGCCTTTAGCAGATTCAACCTAGGATTTGGAGCTGCATATCTTATGTGATTATTATTGGTGCTTTATGTTTAGACTATGACATTATGCCTAACTGATTCTTCCCATGCGTGGGAGTTTATATATGTTGTTTTTGGATATTGATTTTATGTTGAATATTTGTGCTTGAATCTAATGAAATGTGTGTTTATTTAAGTATTCATGTAGTTACTCTACGTAACATCCATGACGCGTTATTATGCGTCGCATCCCGAGTTTCCGTCTGTAACACCGCACCAATGGCGGAAACATGAGATGCAACTGAAACAAGCTTGCAAATAGATATTACTCAGAGAAAATATATGATGTTCATTTAACATAACAAACTGTCAAACATGAATCAAAGTACAACATACAATCCCCATAAAAGGGAAACGAACTGAGGCATCATGCCCGAGTCTAAAGATCTAGAATGCAATCTAACGATCCTTAGGTCCATCTATAGGCATCGACTCCTAGCTTGCAAGAGATTTCTCTTATATGAAAAAATACTCAAAAACTTCAACACTAGGTTGGTGACTTCGTAGGATCACATAACATATTCATACGATCAACGATTTACAACAACGAACATAAATGATTATATAACCTCAATACGAACATAAAACGATCATGCAACCTTGATTCCTTGAGTTGATCATAAAACGATCATATAATCTTGATTCGATCAATACACGATCATATAATAAACATATAACCTTATTAGGTCATAACGATCATGTAACGAACTTGTAACCTTGGTTTAATAACCAAACAACCATATATCGAACTTGTAACCTTGGTTAAATAACCAAACGATCATATATAACGAGCATAACAAAACATAACGATCACAACGAACATATAACCTTCATTTGGTTATCACGAACATATAACGAACATAAAGACGTACATAACGATCATAACGAACATATAACACACATAATGAAACATAACGATCACAAGGAACATATAACCTTCATTTGGTTATAACGAACATGTAATGAACATAACGATCATAAAACGTACATAACGATCATAATGAACATATAACCTTGAAACCTTGATTTGGATCATTAAATGATCACATAATTTGGATCGATATATGATCACAAAACCTTGAAACCTTGATTTGGATCATTAAATGATCACATATATTGGATCGTTAAACGATCACAAAACCTTGAAACCTTAATTTGGATCATCAAAAGATCACATAACCTTGATACGAACATATTCACGTTTAACAAGAAGTACACTTTCCAATTTAACTAAATCACCGAATGGACCTAGGTTCTAATATTCTCTCAAAGTATTGGCAGGGTATGTATACAGGGTGTACCGACGGCTAACCCTCCACCCAACCAACACCCATCAAGCATACCAAAACCTATCAATATATAATCATATAACACATCAATATCATATACCACACCAGGAGATCATCCTAGTATAGGCTACAACGATCTAATATGTTCAACTATATCCACATCGTTATCAATCACGTTACATGCCTACCTATGACATGTTGTTACACAAACACATATGCATGTAGAATTAACATAAGCTAAATATACGACATAACACATAAACACATAGCAAGTATCTTTTCACCCCAAAGCATACAACATGTAGTAGGGTCTACGAAACTCATCTGACGCCCGCAATACAATCCCAAGATGAAAGAAAGTAGTTACGACGTCCACGATAGCCGAAACCTAGTCATACACGCATCATATTAATCCTAAAGCATCTAAAAGGGTAAGGTCCTATAAATATATGACCAAATATTACTATAAATTCTTTATTATGTCCATTTTATAAGGTTTTGATACATTCAAAGTGAAATCATTTCATTTTGTTACGTAACGGCTAAACCGAACTTTGACCAATTCAATTCGGACCCACTTTTGGATAACCCAAATTTTAATTCATCTCAAAAGAATGTTATCGTGAGAAAGTAGACTGATTTACGATTGCGAGGATAGCTCATACGTTATAAACGGACTTACGGTTTAAAAGTTACGACCTTTTCAAAGATCAAGTTTTGCTGAAGTGTGAAAAGTTGCGGCGAACCATGTCAAAGTTGCGGCAAAATGGACACCCAAAAGTTGCGGCGAACCCTTCAAAGTTGTCGTGCAACTCCATCTGGGCACTGATGAAGATTTGAAGATCTGGGCAAAGTTGCGGCGAACTATTGGAAAGTTGCGGCGCAACTTTGCGCGTTACGGGAGAAAAACCCATTTTCGACACAAATTGATGATCCAAACGTAAAAATAAGCTTCAAACTTTAACATAACTTGATACAAGTATAAACAAGTGTAAAAATCAACTCTTTTCACAAACCCACTTCCTAAATCAAAAACCCCTCTTTGAAACCCTAGATCGAGTTAGTTTACCAAAATCGCAAAGATTTGACCAATTGCTATGAAATCTAGTTATCCAAGACTTACTACAACATCAAATAAGCATGTAGGAAGTAGATTTGTATTCCAAAAGTTACCTTGAGTTTAAAATCCGAAAATTGAAGAATAAGGAAGGATCAACACTTGTTCTTGGACTCTATGAAGATTATTATTATTATTAAACGATCTTACATTGATCTTCTTTCCTTAATATAGATGTTGGACTGATTTTTGAGAGTAGGAGGAAGGGAATGATTTTGATCTTCCATTTCCTAGAGAGGAGGAGAAGAGAAAGAAAGAGAGAGAATGGAGAGTGAGAAATGAAGAGAGAGTGAAGGGAGGGAGGGTTTTGTTCCCCTCAAGCACTCTTGCGACTAGTCCCATTTTCTCCCGACAATTGATTTGTTTAGTTAAGAATTTTAACTCGAATCTCGTTCAAATATTTTGTTAACGCAACTTTATATATTTCTAAATTACCTTCCTAACGACTATTCATATATGACCATATTTTCATTGCAAAAGTTTACTTTTTCAATTTGACTCGTTTCAAAACTAATAGTCTCGTTACGTTGACCGGTCAAAATGACGGATGTTACACCGTCTTAGTCGGGATGTGACATGAGTCCTAATACTGGGTAGCCCCTAAGTTAAAGTCATTGATGTTCAATTAAATGCTAGTACATTAGGATGAGATAGTGATTTGAGTACAAGAGTTCAAGTTCAATGGATTACAAGTTGTTCTTTAGAAAAACATCGTTTGACTATTAACTATCTAAATAAAAATGTGTGAATCTCAATACAACTTTAAATGTGTACTAAAGTTATGCATTTTATGTTCACGATAATAATATGAGTATTTGACTAATTATTTGCGGAATAAAAGGATTAAAAAACTAACTCTAATATTAAATTACTCCTAACTGAATACTAAATATGTTTTGATATATACCAAATTTATCAAACACCAAGAATTACTAGCAGAGAGTTCTTAAAAACAATATTTGAAAAAGCCAAATTTACAAGAATATTAATATGCATGAAACCGTCACACGAACTCCTTTCTCTAATGTTTGACTTCACTTTTATATACAAAGATTCACTTCAGAATATGTGAAGACCACTTGCTAAGGTCTAATTTGACAAGTGCATATTTTGTCAACTTATAAAATCTGTCACTAAATCAGGTCTAGATTCTATTGATGAAGTTTCAACATTTTGGTTACTTATACAATATGGGAAATGTTAAACGCAGCCCTAAGGGCTGCATTTAACGTGCATAAAAAATTTGTACCTTTCCATATCAAAAGCTCACCCCATGAATTTTATGGTAAGTGTACAACTATTTAATGCACCTTAACTACAACCCTAAGGATTGCGTTTAGCAAAACCCATATAATATATTTGTGTAATATATTAAGTACAACATTTTAGTATTTACATGAACCTTTTTACTTGTATGTATTACTTAAATAAATTGAGACAATAAAGTCATTGATGTTCAATTAAATGCTAGTAGTCCCGTACATTAAAGATAACATAGTGATTATTAGTTATCCAGGCGAACGACCACTACAAATAATGTTGCATTTTTTTGCACTTTTAGTTAGTGTAAACAAACTAAATGTTTTGTCACACTTTTATGTGTGTATAAATATGTATAACTAAAAGTGTGTAGAAATTTATCCATACTAAAGACTGTGTAGAACTTTTTAGTTATTATGATGAAACTTTTGCATGTGATGAAACTTTTAGTCAGTGTATAAATATGATGAAACTTTTAGTTAGTATGAACAAACTAAAAATTTTGTAACGCTTTTATAGTCTTCTTAGCTTTACAAATTAAACCAAACTTTATCATTATTATGATGAAACTTTTGGGGCGGTTAAAAAAATGACTATTATACAAGGTTTTTTTTAACCTTTTTGCTGGTGTGGTGACCAAACAATGGGAACTTCATCAAATGGATCTATAGAATACGAAGATCTTGACGAAGAAATTGTTTATGAATTTGAAAACTATGCTAATTTGTATAAATGAGGTTAAGTGTGTGTGAGAGAGAGTTAGAGAGAGAAAAGGAAATTGAAAAGAAATTTTGACAAAAGGTTGTATTATTTCATGGATGAGGGGTTTATATAGGCAATTAAATTGCACTAACCCCCCCAAGTTACAAATGAGTCCTTGACTAATTACATTACAAACCCATCATCTAAACATGATTAATTAAAAGGACATTACTTTTACATAATTACAAAACACGCACTAACATAAAATAAAAGCTAACATTCTCCCCCTTTAGTGTTGTTTTGTAAAAGATCACCGTTGAGTCCTTTTCTTCTTTCTTTGTCTTCTGTTTCGTTTCTTGGTTGATGATTTGGGTTTGTCTTGAAGGAAGTTTTGATCTTTAAAAGCTCTTTTCTTGTATTTACTTTCTTTTTCTTTCCAGTACTTCTTTGGGATAAAGTGGTACTTGGGATCTTCAGGGCGGTTTGGTGGTTCAATGATATTGTCGGCGAAGTTTACAGGGGGCATGTTATGTATTCCCGACAAGTTGTATGGTGAGTACCTGACCCAAGTGCCTAGTGGATGATGTATTACTCCAGATCTTTGCTTGGGTAATCTTGCATTGATGATCGTTCTTGTTCTTTCTCTATGATCCAACCTTGTTTTGATCTTTCTAATCACCCTCTCCAACCTTTTCTTTTCCTTTTCAGACTCCTCAAACTCATGTTGGCTTTCAAAAACATGTAGGCATTGCTTCAATGTGCCATCTAAATAGTCGTGAAGTTCGTCGAGTCGGATAAAGATCTTATGTCCTTGATTACTAACAAATACAAACCCTCTGGTATTATCAAAAATGGCGCCAGTGTTGAAGTTTTTGATGTCAACACCGTTTATCCTCTGATTTGGCACGGTGAGATTCACTTTCTTTCTTTTCTTTTCAACCGCCAGTTGGAAGTCTCTCTAAGTTTGACTTAAAATGAGACTGTCCATGTATCTTTTAACAGTAGAGTATGCTTCTTGGTTTTCAGGGTCTGGTTGGATGAGTTTACTTGCAAAGTGGTGGAGAAGAAAGATGAGATCATCGGCTGAGAGTAGGTTGAATCTGGCTTCCCCAAACATGTAACGGTGATTATCTTCACGTCTCACAATCAACCAAATCAATCCAGGAGGTCTAGCATATCCTGGATCACGCCATTCTCTGAAATGAATACTTATTACTTCCACGATCTTCAACTTGAATTGACTCCTCCATGTCTTGTTGGCTTTATGGCTCTTAGCTTCTTTAAGATCTTTTAGGTACTTTGCCTCATAAGCTCGTTTAGCTCTCAATTCATCAATATCGATCTTGATCAGCTTTTGTTTGTCTGAGAAGATCCTGAATGCCTTTTCTTTAAGAAATTTTGTTGATTTGAAGAGATGTGAAGGTATGCGGAGGTATTCAATTTGTTTTGATTTATTCTTTCTAAAACCACCATCATATATACGAGTTGGAGGTTCTCTGGGGAGATGAGGATTATTGAGTTGATGGATGAGATTGTGAAAGTTTAAGTTGTTGAGTGCGGGATCTGGTTGCGGGACAGTTAAGTAAGAATCAAAACCGGGTTGAAGATCATCATCGTTAGAGGAATCATTGTTGTCATTTGGATCATTGTTATTGTCATCATTATCATTATCTCTCGGATCATTTATAGGGAAATCAACATCACCAAAATCTTCATTTATAATTGAAGGATCTTGAAGAAGTCCTTGAAAGTGGGCATCATCTCTTATATCTAAGCCCAAGATAACGTTTGTAGCACTTGCTTGGATCACTAAATCATCAAACTGTACTTCTTTAGTGTGCTCATCATTAACAGCCATTTGTTCATCATTTTCATCATTAACATCTTGTGGAGGATCTCTTAATTGAGCTTCATTTCCAGCATCTACATCATCTCCAACTATTTCAGCGGCAGCACTAACCCTGGCTTCAGTTATATCTATATCCCTGCTCTCCCCCTCGTGCTGATCCTGATCATCAGGATCATCACGTCTTGGTTGGATGACTGCAGCTTCTCTACAAGTGGTTTCTAGCTCTGTAATTCTCTTTTGTGCTACTTCAAGTGCTGCATCGGCGAGAAACTTGTCTTGTTCAGCTTGTTGCTTCTGAAGTAGGAGTTGATGTTGATGATCAAATCATGCTTGGAGGGTGGCAAGAATGGCTTTATCAAATGCATCAGTTTGATCGTCAGAGATATAAGAGCGGCATACAGATCGCCATAGATTGCATTGAGATGAGATCGAGGAGATTGAATTTGATGTGGTGGTGAATTGTGATGACTGTGATGAGAAGATGAAGCGGATGATGAGGAATGTGGAGGTGATGGTGGCTTAGTAGGAAAGATGGGAGGTGGAGGAGGATTGGTGTGTCTGGTTCGAAGGAGTCCAGTAGCATCAAGTTCCATGAAGTTTAATCGTTCTTCAGGGTTAGCGACAAGTCTTGTTTATCTTTCCTCAAACACTTTGGGAAATAAATACAAGGTCACTTAGATGTTGATGCAACTAGTTTTTCTATAACTAATGTATATCGGAGTTCAACAGAATTGATTGCACCGGAAAAGGGGGAGTCTGTTGGTGCAGTTTCCGTGCACATATTGTCCGCTGCAATGCAATTCAGGAGATGGGCTATAGGAGTTTCACCTGTATTATATTGTCTATTTGTGTATGAGACATTATCTATACTACATTGTGTATGAGATAATGTCTATACTACATTAATCTCTATGAGATGATATCTATAAGATACTAATCTCTAAGAGATGATATCTATACAACACTAATCTCTATGAGATAATAGTGTAGTATACGTCCTGGAAGCCCAAGTCCAGCCCATATATGTATATGTCAGTTATATATACGTGATATAGGTCTAGGGTTTTAGTCAATGGTTTTACACTAGTCAGAAAGCTATTCATGGATCAGGGGTAGAGATCTATGCCCCGTGTCCACCATGTAATTCATTATCAAGAGTCGTCTTTTTGATTAAGATGTATTGTAAACGGATTCATTCTTGTAATCATTCGACTAATGATAAAGGAATTCTTATTGTTAACTCCTGTTCTTGTCATATATATATACATATGTGTGTGTGTGCTTATGTTAATAGCCTCAAGAACAGATTCAGGTGGATTCCGCACACCTAGATTCGTACAGATCTTGATGTTCAAGGGTCAATGGGACCTTACAGCAGTATCAGAGCAGGAAGGAGATCCATATTTCCTTGTTTGTGATCTGTTTTTGCAAAATTATGGATCTGCTTTTTGATCGGATCAGAGTTTTTGTGTTTTACATAATTGCTGAGATTCATGATCTATGATATTTGTCTAGAGGAGGCTTACCCAGATTCAGGTTTATATCGAATTTCAGTTTAAATCAGACTTGAGATAAAACAGAATTAGGGGTTTTAGAGGCTAGAGGTTTCGATGAAGATGATGGCTAGATCTGATTTTAGATGGTTATACGAGGTTGCGTATAAGATGTTGTCTATAAGAGGCTTGTGTATGCACAATTAATTGCTGATCAACTCTATATGAGGTTACCTTGTTTATACGGGGTTAATCAATTGTTCAGATCTTTGCGTACCTGTTGATCATCTGTATACGTGATTGATCACCTAATACTACAATAACCTCTCCTATAAGACATTAGACTTTCTTCTATAAGACAATAACCTATAAGACATTAGACTTTATCCTATGACACGATATCCTATAAGACATTAACCATTGCTCGATCCTGATTCTATACGGCCTCACTATCATTCTACATGACATTATCCTATAAGACTTTACGTTTAAACCTTCCTATAAGACATTACCTTTAAACCCTCAATAAGACATTATCCATCATGCTTTTATACGTCCTTATCTCCTTATAGACCTTGTTCCTAAACAACCTTAATTTCCTTACACGATCTTATACAATCTTTTCCTATACTACCTTATCATAACTACATTCACACAAGGTTGAACAAACTTAACCTAAGTCATTGTAAGTTCAAATGAACTTATTGATGAGATAGGTTTTATTTATGAACCTGTTTGAAAGAAAGATGAAGAATGGGAGATAGTTGAAACCGAAGACAGATGATGGGCTACTATTCAGAGTTTTTGCAAAGAAATTGGGGGGATAAAACTTATATTTATGTTATTTCTGAGCAAAACTCTGAAATACTCGAGATTAGTCGGTGATCAAAGTGTTATTCTGCTTAGTTGAGATTAACAGTTGATAGTGTCTATACTTTCAGAATTCTCGAGTAATTCATAGTGTTTTAAGTTATGATTTACACTATTCAACAAGATGATCTTCAATATATAGCGGTCGTGGAAACTTTTGTCGAAGTGTTGGAGCAATGAAGCTAGTTACTTCTTGTTGAATATTTGAAGATTGAACCTATTGATATTCCAAATATGTAAAGATGATAATCAGGCAACTTTTCTGGATCGGTTGTGAGATTAAGATTTATATATAGTTTGGCGATTTATAAAACAGAAGGGGAGATTGAGAAGAAAGACTTCGGGTGATTGGGAGAGTTGTGAATATACAAGACAGAGTCAGACACTACTTTTTGAGACAGGGTTTATGATATTACATTTTGTGATTCAGGTTGTAGAGTTTCTTATCTTTGTGAGAGCTGATTGATTTGATGCTGATTGTTGGAAATTCAACTTCTCTATTATATGTCGATTAGGCAAGACGTGATTAATTTCTCGGGAAATGGTCCAAAGGTGGAAGATTGCAATGCTTAATTCGGAGGTGGCTAACAGCTGAGAGGGAGGACTACAATGAGATAAGTTGGGTTAATTGGTTGTCATAGAGCTACAGGGGTTTTGCAGTTTGACGATCAGAGTGTAGTGCCAAAATATCGAGTTTCAACACAGAAGACCCGATATCATTAGTTAAGGGGGAGTCTGTTGATGCAACTAGTTTTTCTATAACTAATGTATATCGGAGTTCAACAGAATTGATTGC
The DNA here is from genome assembly GCF_010389155.1 of Erigeron canadensis. Lineage (NCBI taxonomy): Eukaryota > Viridiplantae > Streptophyta > Magnoliopsida > Asterales > Asteraceae > Erigeron > Erigeron canadensis. The sequence goes on along the minus strand of NC_057767.1, from coordinate 22,506,187 downwards.
ACCGGAAAAGGGGGAGTCTGTTGGTGCAATTCATGAGATGGGCTATAGGAGTTTCACCTGTACTATATTGTCTATTTGTGTATGATACATTATGTATGAGACATTATCTATACTATATTGTGTATGAGATAATGTCTATACTACATTAATCTCTATGAGATGATATCTATAAGATATTAATCTCTAAGAGATGATATCTAAACAACACTAATCTCTGTGAGATAATAGTGTAGTATACGTCCTAGAAGCCCAAGTCCAGCCCATATATGTATGTGTCAATTATATATACGTGATATAGGTCTAGGGTTTTAGTTAATGGTTTTACACTAGTCAGAAAACTATTCACGGATCGGGGTAGAGATCTATGCCCCGTGTCCACCATGTAATTCATTATCAAGAGTCGTCTTTTTGATTGTAATCCGTAATCATTAAGATGTATTGTAAACGGATTCATTCTTGTAATCATTCGACTAATGATAAAAGAATTCTTATTGTTTATCTCATGTTCTATATATATATATATACATATACATATGTATGTGTGTGCGCTTATGTTAATAGCCTCAAGAACAGATTCAGGTGGATTCCGCACACCTGGATTCGTACAGATCTCGATGTTCAAGGGTCAACGGGACCTTACATTAGACTTCTCGTTTACTCGACAAATCCATGAAATGAAAATGTGAGACCTACGTTCAACGTTGGAAAATATGTTAGCATTGGTAGGATTTCCATTCGATGATCTTGGAATATCATAAATAGGATATCACTATGAATGTTCCGGCAATATCACAAAGATATGCAATGTCACAGAGACATATAATTACTCGATGTGTCCTAAGAAAAGAAAGTATAAAAGAATGATATATCAATAAGCTCTAGACTCAATAAGTGCATGTATGAAGTTGAGGACCGGAGCAGAGTGTCTCTCTTTTTTCAATATCAACATCTTCCAAATGAAGAGTCGATAGAAATGTGAAAATCTCCGTGATAATAAAACAAGTATTTGTTGAGAAACACTTGAGTGGTTAGGAAAAGATGTGAATTGCTTCACTGGATCCATGAAGTCTTATTCAATATCGAGAAATTAACAAATGAAATCCGGTAGAAACGTGTTGACCCGGCTTTTTTTGGGAGGACTTTTGTTTCTTTTAGCCCTTTCTCATATTTCACCTTAACCTCTCATTTTTCGACTACTCCCTCGTGTCCTAGTTGCACAAACAACATCGTACTCAAATACCCTCACAATCTAAATTAAATTTGAGATTTTAACTCCGGGGTTAGATCTCATCGACGACGTCAAGATCATGGAAATTTTATGAGTGGCCTACACTCTCATGTGCAAATCTACCACAGAACTTCTTTAAATTAAGATGATTGAAAATGGTTGAAAATCTTCCAAAGTGTTTTAAGAATGGCAAATGAGTTTAAATACTTGGAGGTTTTGTTTTGGAAAACATACTCCTCCTAAATATATGCATGATTTGAACAAAGTATTTGCATATAAAGGGTGACCAAAAAGTTTGAATGTTGCTCACAAAAATTACAAATGAGACTACAAAGGCAGTACACAGAGGCGTTCAATGCCTTGCATCTCATCCTAATACTTTGTGGGAAACTAAAAGACAAAATATATAACAATAATGATAAAAAGGGAAAATCTTTTTGGATTTTTCAAAAATAAAAAAAAAATAAAAGTTTTTTTGGATTTTTCGAAAAAGGAAAGAAAACACAAAAACGGTTTTGGAACGGGTTATACACTGAAAGTGTGCATAACCCACTTCAGAATTTACCACCCGAATTAAACTCGAAAAATCATTATATGGATTTCGACAAGCCCCACGTTGTTTGTTTTCAAAATCGCCCTTAGACTGAAAACATTCATAGCTAGATTATTATTCTCTAAACCGGATGCACCTTAATGTCCTCCTATATGTTGATGATGATTTGATTACTGCGATATATATTTTTGAGTCCATAACACCATTCAAAACTTATCATAGTTGTTATCATATGAAGGATTTGGGAACGTTGAAGTCCTTTATTGGTGTCGAAATGACTGGTGCACAAGAAGGCATACTTTTGTGTCAAAGAAAATACTCTTGATATTGTATCAGAGGTCATACGTGCTCCTTGGGGCTAAACCGGCTAAGGTTCCAGTTGGACAAAATCATTGCTTGGGACTAGCTCATTATCAGACATCAGTCTTTCTAAGGACCGGGAAAATAATACATGATGAGGTTGATTGTCACTTCATTCACGATGAGCTTGTTAGTATAAATATCACTACCCAACACGTGACAACCAAAGAACAAATCGCAGATCACTTCTTTACTAGCTAAAGCGCTCAGAAAAGCACAACTTGAGTATTTACTTTGCAGGTTGGGGGTTCAAAGTTTCACATACCAACTTTGAGGCAGGTATCGATCTAATATGAAACCACTATATATTGATTGCTTATTATCAAGTTTTTTGATATTTGATATTTTAATGTCTGATTTATCTTCTTATTTGCGTTAGGATTATTATGCTTTGTTTGCAGATAATTCCATCCAGGATTAAGAGACTTGTGAAAATCTTAATGTTGGACTACAATTGATCTCAAGTACAAGTGTACAACGGATAGATTCTGTCTTTAACATAATGCATAACAACTTTAGATAGCAAGATGCGGAGAATATACTTGGTTGAGCCAAAACGAACTGAATCAATGGAAATTCAAGGATATGTTGGGTTATTCTCTTATGAATTATGAAACTCTGGCTGTCGTAATACTTAACAAAATATAAACAACAGAAAAGAGAAGCCAAAATAACGTATAAGTACCCCAAACGTTAACTATGGGGGAATGACATAATTTACAAACAGAACTCTCATGATTAATTAGTACATGAACAAGCCATTCATCATATAGAGTATGCATACATGCAAGAAATGAAGCGTTTGAGGAACTTGTCGTAAAAGATCTTTATGGAGAAGTAGTAACGTTTTTGGGTAAAGACAACGGACTAAATTACCCTGTATCGTTTACATTTACAGTAAGTGTTAATGTTAGCTGTTCAATCTCCAATCATATGGCTGGTAAACAACTTTCAGTTCAGTGCTATTAGCAAGCAATTCCAAAAGTGTGCGGGCCTTTTCTACCTCCAAGTAATTTGAAGCATGTTTCAGTACCTCCACCACATTCTTTCCAAAATCTACACTATACCTGAAAGGTTATTATGAAAGAAAAACCTGTTTGTGAGCAAAAAAATGAGAGACAGAGAAATAAAACTTATGACCTTGTAACCATAACACATCCAAATTTTCTTTTTGTAATGTAGTGCATGTGCTGGTTAGAAACCAAGGTTCAGGCAATACATGTATACGTCTTAACAAACTAGTCACATGCTCGCGCGATGCGGCAGTATGGTGGTGGTGGTGTTGTGGCGGCAACGACGACGATGGGTGGTGGTGGTGGTGGCGGCGATAGCGGTGTGGTTGTTAATGTAAATCTAATTGATGTAAAAGGCTGCGGTGTAGTTATTTGAAGGGTTAAGGACGTATGTTGTAAATAAATTAGTTAAAGGTATTATAGGTATATTAGTTGGAGATATTCAAATTAGTAAATAAAAGAGGGGTGGTTTGGGTAGATCAAGTTCTTTTTTGAAAAAAATGGGAGGAGTCAAATGCTTTATAAGGTATTATAGATATAGATAGATATAGATAAAGAGTATACAACTGTTCAAAATAAATTAATTAATAAATAAATAGATAGTAAATTAAAAAAAATAAAGGGTATACAGACGGGTTATCCCCGTTTAGATTACCCGGGGATGACGAGTCTTTTGACTCAGATGTACGTGCCCTAACTGGAGCTGTGGCCGTTTTCCTAACCACCCCAAGATGTTACCTAGTGAAGATTGAGCCTGAGATCTCTTGTGAAAAAATCAGCTCTTCTAACCACTAGGCCACCGTGGTTAAGTCTTAACTAATAACCAAATACAAAAATACCCCATATGAAGATGACTCTTAAAATTTGTGGAGAGCAGTCATGATTAATATAATAATTGCTAAAAAGATAAATTGGTAATTTAGATTGATTTCTTTTAAATAAAAAACAAACTAAGAATTCCCTTTTCTTTGGGGATGGGGATGCAATATAGCAAGCCTAGTAATATCCCATTGTACAGATTTGTGAAGCACGTTAAGGTAATCAAGTAATAACATAAACACTTTTTTGTCATAACATACCATTTGAGTATTTTATTAACCGATACAGTCATGGAGTCCATCTGAAGAACGAATGCACCACTTCGTATAAAGTTGCGAGCAGCCTCCATCAATTCCGAGTCAATTGTTTTAGGAGAATAACATCGCAGAGCAGGTGCGGATCGATTCCCAGAAACCAAAGCAAAGTTGATAAGAGGTTCGGGGTAGGGAAGAGACACCTGAAACATTTATACATAAAGAAATGAGTCATGTTAACTCGGGACCAGATGAAATGTTCGGTCTAAAGCAACATATAACAAACTGTATCTAGCGTCACGCGTCATACAGTAAAAAACTACAAATCAAAACCCAATTAATACCCATTAACTCAACAGTGATTTGAAAAATAGTTTAGGAATATCCTATTTGTAAAAACTCCAGAAAAGGACTGCATACAAATATGTAAAATATTATCTTTCTTCTGATAATAATTAAGATGTGGAACAATGGGTGGGTTGGATAGCTGATCAAAACAGGTCAATTCTTGTATGGGTTGAAGTGGGTTAGGTCCATTTGGGAAACCACCTTTAAGGATTCAAAATGGACACACACCTATCTACTTTTGACCCGATTTAACGAAACTTTAATGGTATATTGGTATGGGAGGGACAAATGAAAACGTACGTATGTGGACTCTAGAAAGTAAACCCATTTTTTGTTCTACATAGGATCAGAACATCAGAAGTTGTCGCCCATTGCATATCAACCAAATTATCAATGTTGCACTTACAAACATGCATGCATTCATAACTAATTTATAAGAACATAGTGTCACCTTGAAGCGCTTGTCGTTAATACGGAATGGCCTGGTGAGAGTATATGGTGCCCTCTGATTAGATCTTAAAACACCATTATGAATGTCAGAAAGGGAATACGCACGCCCACCAATAACATATTTGAATTCACTAAGCAATTTCCTTCTTTCAAATGCTCCTTCTGGATGACCCCATACAAGTATTGCATGAATCGCCATCAGATTGTATAGATTAATAAAGAAGGCAAGCCTTTCTTCTTTGGCAGTTCTGTTTAGATCTAGTCTTTGAAGTTCTTCTGCAATCCGTAAGTACCTATAATAAATGCTTTAAGTTCATCTCCACGAATTGATCAAACATTAGAAAGTATTTCCGATGATCATGAAAGAAGTTCAGAATTGGAGAAAAACTGTTTTAGGTCAAGCTAGCATAACCCATTGATTATAGACCTGTTATGCGCTTAACTTGTTACCCAACCAGCACGAATTGTCCATCTTGCCACCTTTAAAAAATGATAAGCAATTCTATCCATTTAGACTCTTTACATCTTAACAGCATTAACTAACCTTGCAAACTCCTCACTTCCATGGATAGTTCTATAAGCAACATGCTTTCCATCTTCGGATGTGTAGGCGTCAAGGATGGCGTATAGCAGAAATCTCAGCCTATAGGAGATTTCTGCAAGAGGCTGCCGCTTCAATAGGATAATACCCCTTGGGATGTTTTGACATTGGCTTATTATAGGATCATGATCCAAAAATCGGTAAAGGTGATTTCCATCTTCAAAAATATTCTCCCTTGGTTTATGCACAGAATATTTTAAAAAGGATATTGGCTTCCAATCAGAAAGTTAAAGTAAAACCATAGGAAAAACTGATACAAGTTAGAATACTCACTCAAGTACATGCCTAAAGAAAAGCTCCCTAGCAAGCTTGCGAGCGAATTCAATAGCCTATTTAAACAGATAAAAAAAACTTTATATCACTTCCCAGTTCAACATTTATGACTGAATACAATATGTACAATATGACTAATTAAAAAGAATGTAAGACTGCATAATTAAGAAAATCATACATATTCTTAAGTAAAAGGTTTTTAGCTAACAATGAAATCTACATGGAATTTACGAATCAGGTCTATTTATCATAATGATATTACAAATAAGCATTTGAAGTGAACAGACATACATAGAGTCTAGAAAGCACCAATAACATCTGAAACAATTACCATGCGGAGCAAGTTAAAGAGCGCAACAATTAATGTCCTAAGGAGTCCACTTATTGTTGTGAGTGCCTTGTGCTACTCTGTATTTGAAACTCAAACTAATGATAAAGCATAGCATACGATAGTTTTGTCAAGGGCCTAAATCAAACAGTACATCTGGCAGGATGCGTACATGTGGCTGGCAAGATGGGCGGGTTGGGTAACAGGTCAAGATGAATTTGGAATGAAATTGTTCATTGTTTTAGTATTAGTTATATTGCCTAGCAAACATTTTTTTGTTGATTTATCTTATATATGCTATAAATTCTGAAATTACAAAAGCACTATAATCAATAATCACTAAAAGTAGTTGTGTGTACAATAAATAGAATTGGGACAATTTTTAGACTGTTGGGCCCAATCCCGTTTCAGGCGATCTTTTTATTTGACCCATTGAGATATCAAACAACCCAAACAAACCCGTTAAAAAGAGATGGGCCAAAGATGTTATTTTGAAATGCACAAATGCCATTATACTAAGAAAAACTATGTACCAGCTTTCTGTAAATGGGTTAAAACTTCCACCTCAAACGAATATGAACACTAGAATGGTCATTTTTAGGCATGCAAATTGATACAGGAAGCAAAATATAAAAGCTACACTAGAACAACTATAGTACCTCTTGTCGCTCCAAGAATTGATCTTCTGACAAAAAATCTACAGCATCCGAACCCAAAAAACAATTTGTTACCCTTCGAAACTTATAAAATCGATCCTTAACAACAATCGATTCCTTCATCTTCTTCACTATAAGCGCTAGTTCATCCACAAGACTCCTACTAGACACATCGTCTTCACCTGAAAATGGAGGTAAAGGAGCTTTTGGTGTTGGTATTTCACTTGTTACAAACTCAATTTTCTCCTCAAGTTGACCTGATTCATCTAACGCCTTCAACTCATTCAATCCTCCAATAAGATCCTGATTAAAAAACACTTTTGGGACATCTGAAGAGCCAGTGATCTCTTCTAGCTCCACTTTCCTACTCGGGTACACATCTATGTTTATTTCAGAATATCTGAGACTTCTCCTACGTAGAAATATTCTTACCTCTTTGCAACTTTTGCACCATAACTTCGTATATAACACAATTCTTCCTTTAATTGCTTTTAATTCTGGAGACTCGAGAGCCACGTCATCTAGCTCCACTCTGTTTCCCTGACTATTTTCATGTGCGGTTCTTATCAAACTTAGACTAGAGGGACACGATTGTGGTTTCCTTACTTTTTCACTTGAATTTACCTCGCTGATATTCTTGTCTTTTTCATTAGTATCATTATCTCGACTTTTTCTTTTAGAAAGATGTCGAAAAATATTGGAAACTGTGTATAAACTATTAAATTTTACAAAACGGGTAAGAACTAAATCTTTACCGGTCCAAGCAACCCGGCTAATATCCACTTTTGGATTTTGATAAAGTACAAGACTTTTTGCCTCCTTATTAGAAGTAGCATCTTCGGTGTCAGTTCTTGTGAAACCTGTTTCTTTTGAAGATGAACTTTCACCTATCTCTCCATCATCCTCATTAGAAGTAATAACGCTAATATCCTTAGGTTTCATTTCCATGGTTTCAGCAGGTTCGTGTTTGACAGTGATTGTTTCAGAAGATGGTTCTGTATCGTCTATCACATTATTAAAAACCTCACTTTCATCGGCATTACTATTTTGTGTCACATCACCAATAAATTTACTCTTCTCATCGTCTTCCTCTTGAGTATCTGGGTCAGAAGAGAGAGCATTGTTCGAGTCCTCAGAATTTGAGATCCAAACAGGAGATCGGAAATCAGTATAATTATCTTCTTCCTGAACTCTGGTTGCAACATTAGTTGACACAGAATTGAACGTAGTTTCATTAAATAAGTTACTCTTCTCACTTTCATCCTTCGGGGTATCTGGTTCACAAGTTAGAGAATTGATCGAGTTCTCAGAATCTGAGAGCTGAACAGGAGACCTGTTAGCAGTAGAATCATACTTTGTCTGATCCATTTTCTCAACATTGGTTATCATGGAATCGATTGTAGCATCAATTATAAAATTACTCTTCTCATTTTCTACCTTTGAATTATCAGGTTTACAAGCAAGACTATTGACTGCGTTATCAGAATTTAAGAATTGACCTGGAGACCTGTTAGAAATAGAATTATTGTCTTCCTGATCACTTGACTCAACATCAGTTAAAGTGGAACCATGTGTAGCATCATTTAAGAAAATACTCTTCTCATCATATTCCTTTAAAGGATCTGGTTCAAAGGCCAAAGGATTCGTTGAGTTCTCACAACTATCGTTTTCCTGATCTCTTGTCTTAACGTCAATTGAAGTAGAACTGAGCATCGTAGCATCTAAAAAATCAATCTTCTCATGGGCTTCCTTTTCAGTATCTGGTTCAAAAGCAAGAGCATTGATAGATTTCTCAGCAATTGAGAGCCGAACTGGAGACCTCTTAGTAGTAAAACTATCCTTTTCCTGATCTGCCTTAATGTCATTTGAAGTAGAGCTGAGTATAGTATCATTTGAAAATTCAATCTTTTCATTGTCTTCCTTCAGAGTATCTGTTTTATAAGTGAGGGCACTGATAGCAGTAGAATTACCCACTTCCTTACCACTTGTATCAATATCAGTTGAAGTGGAATCGAGTGTAGCATCATTTTCAGAATTACCCTTCTCTGGATATTTGTTTTCATGATCTGGTTCACCAGCATGATCATTTTTTGAGTTCGCAGGCATTGATACTTTTACTGCAGAAGAGGATGGGTTATTTTTGATGGAACAATCCATTTTGTGACCTCCTTTATCCATATCAGTTGAATATAGTGTATCATTTAGAAAAGTACCATTCTCCTGGTCTTCTTTCAGACTATCTGGCTCACCAGTTAGAGTACTCACCGCGTTTTTAGACATTGAAATCTGAACTGGAGAAGAGGATGAACTGTTATATGCAGAATTATCCTCTTCCGGAACTCTTATCCCAATATCAGTTGCATTGGAATTTTGTATAGTATCATTTAAAGAATTACCCATTTCTCGGTCTTCCTTTGAGATACCTGGTTCATGAGTATGATTAGTGATAGATCTCTCAGGACTTGAGACCCGTACTGGAGAGGAGTATGAGCTATCAGTTTCAGTGGGACTGGATGTAGTATCATTTTCAGAATTACCCGTCCCCTGGTCTTCTATTTGAACATCCGTTTCACCAACATGAGTATTGATCGAGTTATCAAAACTTGAGAGCCCAACTGGAGAAGAGAAAGGACTATCATATGTAGAACTATTCTCTTCCCAACTTCTTGTATCTATATCAGTTTCACTGGAACTGCGTGTGGTATCATTTATGAAATTACCCTTCTCTTGATCTTCTTGTTGAACATCAGGTTCACCGGCATGAGTATTTATCAAGTTCTCGCCATTTGAGAGGCCCACCGGAGAAGAGAATGAACTGTCATATGTTTCATCTTCCTGACCGTGTATCTCCATATCATCTATAGTATCTTCCATTTCAGCATCCATCAAATGCGCTACTTCCTCATCAAGTGCATGGTCTAACAAATGTTTTGTAGTTAAAGGTTTTATGAAGGTTTGTAACCAAACCCTCTAATGGATTGCACCATGCAGAAGCTACAATAGCAGTCATGAACTTGCTTGTAGAAAACTTGTGCTGCAAAAAAAGAAAGAGAAAAAACACCCACCAAAGAACATTACTCGCATAAATTGAGTCAGATTAGTATCTATCTTCAAGATATCATGTCCAATGTATGTTCGTTTAACGTTAATATTGTGACTTGAAGTCACAGTAATCGATTTTGAATCTTTACAAAAACTACTGTTGCAACTTTTTGATTGCTTAAGCTTCATTAGGGGTGGATTATTGGGGGGGTTTAAAGAAAAAAAAAACCATGGTAAAATCTTTACCCGAAAATAACATAACACATAACCAGATAAGGGAAACTTGTAAAGACAACATGTAAAAATACTTATTACTAATACATAAAGTATAATTATCCAACTATCCCTAAGCTAAGTTAAGCAATTCTCTGATTACTTAATATTGTTTATATAACAAACAAACATAAAAATGAAAGCTAAATCTATTCGCAGAGCTGTTTTTTGGAAGTTTAAAATAAGAAACCACCATAAAGACTACAATCTGATGAAAAATGAAACATTGCTAGGATAATGGGTAACAAGTCATATACCTTAAGTACTCATCCCTTCATGAAACTATTCATGAAAGAATATATTTCAGATCTCAAAACCAAAATCCATTTAAGCTTCATAAGTATACATATACTATTACTTTTTCAGGTTTTTTTTTACTTCAAATGGTGACAGACAGACTAATACATTCATATCCATCCATGCCCTCCTATATATAACAAGGTACTGAGATTCTAATCATCATATTCCATGAAACTCAATTAGATTACAGAGCATATAGTACAAAAATATATCATTGAAACGTAAAATTACTAAGTCTGGTGAGCTAGATAATACCAATTCTGTTAAACAATGCCACAAAAAGACTAAAGAAAGGCAATAAAATGCTATACAACACTAAAAGTTGCTACGGGTTTGTTTAAATTTGTAAAATCACCATTTCTCGATAAACATTTACCAAAATAAATCCTTCAAACATACTTAATTATAATGTTACAGTTCTTGAACAATGAAGTTTCTATTGCATCTTGTTATATAACAGACCTAAACCACACCCCGCATACGTGTGAGATAGTGTGTTGTTGTTGCTATTGTCCTATATAAAAGGGCAAAGGGCGTAGAAATGTATCTAACATATCATGTATCGTTTTCATGTGTATCAACACCAAAAGTCCAAAACACCCCAATCTCTCTAGTGGGCCGTGTGTAGAGTATGGGAAGGTATTATGTACACAGTCATAGCTCTGTCTTATAAAGTGTTGTCGTGCAAAGAACGTGCGTTGTTAATTTGTTATTGTGTGTATCATACTCGCACATCGTCACTTTATGTGTAACGAACTCTTAATCTCTTGCTATTGTATGTACTAATAACCTTTTCATCATCTAAACGATAAATTCTCTAAATGGGTAACATGTTTTTATTTCCTGATGTAACATTCATATTATCGGCCTATTCATCCTAACCAGCGCCACATTATAGGTGATAACTCGGATATATATCCATATACTTAACACCCGATACAAAATACTTTGAAAACAACATGAGCCATATATACCATGAGATATCAATCAAGCTTCTAATCTACAATAAATTTCATATATTCACACACGTCCAAATCAATGCATAAAATTCGATCAAAAATATAAAAAAACATGAAACCTAATAATTAACCATCCTTATTAAACGAAATCATAACAAACCCATAATTGATCATTATTATTATTATTCTATATAGATTAAATAAATAAATAAATTAGAGCTATTTGAAGGCAGGAGCTTACGGATCCGTACAGGCTACAATGAGACTGAAAATGTTATGGAATTGTTAAAAAAAATATAAAAAGGAAGAATTAGAAAGGGTTTATATTGGATTGAAAAACAAGAATAAATGGGAAGTCATTTGGGGGATGTGAAACCGTTAAGGTTGTCGAAGGTGGTCGTTGGAATTTACTAATATTTTTTTATTTAATTAATGTTTGGATTTTTGTTTGTGTGATTTTAACGGAAAGCGGGAACTTATTAGTACAATTGTTTCATAGTTGAAAAGTATTCCATTTTTTTTTTCTTTTCTTCCAGAATGATATTTATCTGTACTACTTACAATTTTGATTTATTTCCTTTTAACACAACATGCCCATATATTTTTTTAACGATTATATACATCAACTTATCTTTCAAAACCAAAATTTTTGAATCACCTGTAATGGATCATGTTCACATCTCGTAGTCTAAGGTACTTTACCATTATATAATGAGATGTAATATAGAGTATAGATAAGACTTTACCATTGTCTGATAAGGTGTTCTTGATGCGAATACGGACAAACTGTTCAAAAAAATTACAATCCTAATCCTATAATGAGAAAATCATATTTCCACACATGTACCCATATATGTCGTCGCTACCACAATCATCATCACCACCACTCACAAACATAGATCGAGGTCATGTTAGCTCATGTAACACCCCAAACTAGGCTCGAAATATTACCGAAAAGATATAGCATATGCATGGGATTATCGTAGAATAAGTCTAAATGATTAACAAGGAATCCGGTGGATCCAAACATGACCTAACAAGTACCAAATGCACAAGGAGCATGTAGCCATCAAGCATTTACAAAACTATATCAAAAGATGGCAAACGATCCTAACATAAAGTCAAAGTAGGGCAAATGAATCTGTGATCCACGTAAGTCCAAGCTCTGGTTCTAATGCAACCTCAATCATGCTTCTCGCACTTGAATCACCTGATTACCTGAAAAGTGTACTAAACAAGGTCAACACTAGGTTGGTGAGTTCGTAGTAATGGTTCACAAGGAACCATCCAAGTCACAACATGTGTAAAGTATAGGCAAATCATGACATGTACAAGTGCAAGTAAATCATAACTTACGGTAAACCATCGCATCACACAAGAATGTAGAGAGGGTTACAAATGGCGTACCCTTGCCACATGTTAGTACTCGCACAAGAGTCTAATCACATTAATTAGAGAAAACATAACATGCACATCCAAACAATAAGACATCAAATAATGTATCATAAATGCATCATAACTACAACAAAAGCCACCACAACCACAATGTTCTCAAGTATGAAATACTCAGTAGTACGTCGTACAAAAGCGTGTTCTCAAGTGTATGACACTTGGTAGTACACCAACCAAACTATAAGTACAACAACATGTTCTCAAGTGCAAGGCACTTGGAAGTACGACAACCAATCATCCAAACCCCAATGCACATACATTTCATACGACTTTACATTTAAGGAGTCGAAAATGCTTGTATACAGGGTCATCCGCAGCCTTCCCACCACATCTAACAACTCATTAAAGGTATCATCGTCTTCCATGTATGTACTACTATCCTAATCATATCACACAATCCAAACCAACACATAATCCAGCAATAATAGGTTAAACCGTCAACAAATCAATCAAACAAGCAATCAAGCAATAAGACAAATTGTAACGTGAGCCAATCAATCAATAAGTGCAAAGCATGTTCTCATATGTAAAACACTTGGAAGTATATCAACCAATCACAAGTCCATTCATTTCCACTGAACAACACGTACATACTCTTCGGAGGATTTTGCTTTCATCAAGTCCCAAATGCTTATATATAGGGTCACCCGCAGCCTTCCCACCACATCTAACAACCCTTCGAAGGTATAACCGACTTCCATGTATGACCGATTATCCTAATAATCAAAATGTCACAATCATATGCGTAAACCATCCAACAATCACTCAAATAATCAACAACAAGCAATAAGTCATCAATCAAATCAACCAAAATCAAACAAGCACGTATGTACACTTTTCAGCCCGAATCTCAATTGTGTAGGAAGCTACGGAACTCACCTTGAGCGGCTATGACAAGTTAAGATTGGGCTACAAGCGTAAGATATTCGTCACACATTCACAACCTATAGTAATACATACATACATATTAATATACGTTCATACGTTCATGATTCGAGATTCGTTTTCTCATAAGAATCCAAAATTATGTTTTGTTGAGTGGCTATGAGATTAGGGGAATGTTAGGAATTGACTTTACATGGATTAAACGAGTTAAAGACATAAAGGAAGAAAGCGGGCAACAACATGGGTAAGAATGGTTTGACTAAAAAGTCAAAGTTGGCCAAGAACATCCAAACCCTAATTCGACACTTGAAATCCGACTTTTGTGAGATTCAAGAATCAATTCGACATATAATCAACATAATTGAACATAACAAACATAACCCCTTTCATAATTTCGTTCCATCACGTCACTTTAACTCAATATTCGTTCTTGACCTATTTTGACCTCACAAAACCCTAATTCGACCTAGACCTCGATTTGAAGAGTGTCAAGACATGATTTGAGCATAAATTGACATAAGTAATGTGTATGAAACTAACCAATACTTTAAAAATCATTCCATAACTTCAATTAAGCCTCAAATCCGTTTTTGACCTAAATTATCCAAGTTGTAAACCCTAAAATCGACCCGTTAAGATTTTAAGCCGAAAATTGACTAAGGGTTGTTTAGGTTAGACTTGAAACATGATTATAAACATAAAATGGTGGATTTGAGATGAGTTTTACTTACCAAAATTACCTTCAAAGAGTCAAATCCGAATTTGAGCTAAATGGAAGGATTTCTTGGACTTTGACCTTCAAATCCTTGGTATGATGATTAAATGATGATAATGATGATGATTCTTGTATAAATCTTGTTGAAACAACACTAATTGAAGAAGAAATCTAGAGATTGAGAGAGATGAGTATGTGTGTATGTTCTTAAGTGTGCTTAGAGAGAAAGAGTGAAAGAGAAATGAATGGGTGGATAAGGGAAAGTGTAAGAGTTTGGGGAGGATAGGGTTGGGTCAGATGTAAATAAATCTCTTCCCTTTTTTTCTTTTTTATCCAGCACTTTTAGACTAATACCCCACGAATTAGTCTTATTCTGTCTATTTCTCATTTTTGCTTCTTTTAGACTAATACCCCACGAATTAGTCTTATTCTGTCTATTTCCCATTTTCGCCTTTTCTAGACTATTACTCAGAGAATTAGTAGCACAAGTTACACACATGAATGGTGAATCCAAAAAGAAAAGGCAAATGTTACATACATAATTAACGAAAGTCAATGGGTCCAATGAATGATACAATTAATCACATAGTCAACAAAAGTCAAATATAGTCAAATAGGTCCAAATTCGCGAATGTTACAGCTCATGTGTTCTAAGTTGTCGTATTAGCGCGGGAGTATGATATGTCATATTTTATGCCCATTTCCCATAGCTTAAGTAGTCGATTATCGATGTTTAAGATTCGTTTTTCGTATACATTTGGTGCGTTTATGGTATTTGTTAGTGTTTCAGGTTGATAACAGGTACCTAAGCGATAATTTGAAGAAAACGAAGTTTCTGGAGCAAAACGAGTGCTTACGGACGTTTTACGAGCCAATAGAATGTAGATTAAAAGAAAGTCAAAGAAGTCAATGTTGGTCAACGCAAGTCAACGCAAACTGCGACGCTGTTTGGTCATGCGTCGCAGTAATTCTGGTCGAGGATAAAACTGCTTCGCAGTTACATGAAACTGCGACGCAGTTAGACTATATACGACAGAGCACCAGTCAACGAAAGTCAAGTCAACAGAAAAGTCAAAGGCTAGACTGCGACGCAGTTTAGCGCCGAATCTGCTGAATTTGGGCAGGATATAAATAGCTTGCAAAAACATTCTTGAAACCCTATCTCCACTTTCCAGACGATTTTTAGGTGTTTTTTAAGGGTTTTCTTATTTTCAACCATTTGGAAGGATCTTAAGCTCGATTGGAACCATTTTCGTTAATCGTTTTCAATTCCTTGTATTCGGTAACGATGAATTCTTCTATTTTTATTTGTTCTTTCATATTTAATATGATTGGCTAATCGCCTTTTCATCCATCTTGATGGAGTAAGACAATATGTAAGGATTGCACAATCTTTTATAATTCAAGTGATTTGATTTAACGTTGTGTCGTGATATTAATCTATTAATTATTAGTTATTTAGTTATTGTTTGCGGATAATTTGTATTTAAGCTTAGTGGCAACTAGGGTTGGGTAGAAGTTATTTTGATTGTTTGGTTAGGAGCAATTGGTTCTATGACGAGTACGGTAGAAGGGAATTAATAATTAATAAGAATTAACGTATTGATGGTTGGGTACAATCAATAGACACAATTGTTATCTGAAATGACCAAAACCATTGTTGAACTAGAGAAGTTAATAAAAGGCGTCTCGGGGTACCGGTCTTAATAATGAAACTAGTCTATACAAGAGAGTCAAATAAGTTGTAAACCTGACGGGTACGGGGTTGAAGATTAATTTGAGTCTCGGTCATTTAATCACTAAATTGAGTTTGAACTTCATCAAATATGCAATCTTAACATGTTGTCGAGCGAAATCAAGATGGGTGACCTTTAAATTCTTGTTTTAAACAACAAACTTTTCTTTCGATTAATCCTGAGGGATTACTAACTCTTTTCACTAACTGCTTGCAACGTGGCAATTCGGTCACAAAACCACCCATTTTACTTGAATCACTTAACAGTTACAATTGCTTATAATAGTCCTTGTGAACGATCTCGGCTTACCAGTTTTTACTATACTGCATGCGATCAGGTACACTGCCTGTGAGTGTGTAGTAGTCAGTCTTTCGGTAAATCGTGTTTATAAATTTAAAGCTAGATTTCACACATCAAGTTTTTGGTGCCGTTGCCGGGGACTTAGTTTAAGTAGTTTTTCGTTTTGTGATTCGATCCTTCCTTGCATTCATTTGTGAGGGAGTTATTTGTTTTAATAGATAGTTTAAGGAGTTATTTGTTTTGATAGATAGATTTTATTTTTAGTTTAACTTTATTGTGTAAGTTTTTGGTGCGGTTAACGGTATTTCTTGTGGTGCTTGTGCAGGAGCTTTGTAGTTGATGAACACAAGAGCCTCTGGTAGACCTTTGCTTAGTCCTCAATCTAATCCAGGGAAAGCCAGACGACGCTTACTCAGATCAAACAACACGGAGCCCCCAAACACCGACAACATTGATTCAGGTACCAAAAACCGTGATCACCCGGACGTAGACTTGGATCAACATTACTCAAAGAAAGGTTCAACGTCCGAGGTGCACTTAAGTTCTAAATTCTCCGAAGGTAGTGGTTTGTTCAAAACTGGTGATAGCTCAGAGGAAGAAGATAATCGGGATAAAACTCATCAACCGGATTCAACAGAAATTCCTAGAGCAAATCTTCAGGTAACTCAACCAGTTAGAGCTAGGAGAATGGGTGATCAAGGGCCGGTAAACCCCAATAACCGTCTTTACGGTGACCATAGGAGAAATGTACCCACTAATAGGTGCACTCCTATTCGCCTTCCAACCACTGGAGTTAACTTTTCTCTCAAAGGAAGTCATTTGAAAAGTGTGGAGGAAGAAAAGTTTGATGGGGTAACTAACAACGATTCGTATGGGCATTTAGAGAGGTTTGAGAAGATTTGTAGGTTTTACCATTATGGCGCAGACCAAGATGATAATGTGAAGCTTGAGCTTTTTCCACTCACCTTATGTGGAGGAGCTAAGGCGTGGCTCAAAGAACAACCGGATGATTTGTACACCACTTGGAATAAGCTTCGTGTTGGATTTATTGATGAGTTCTACTCCATAAGGACTCAACGACAGTTGGAAAATATGATCCGGTCATTCACTCAAGATCCAGGGGAAGATGTAGTGGATGCTTGGAAACGATATAAGGAGATGATCAGGAATTGTCCAGGGAACAATCTGAACACAGAAGCAGTGGTTGAAATCTTCTATGATGGTTTGCTAAAGAGAACTCGAAGGGAATTAGCCGGGGCATTTGGAGGTAGTTTGAACAATGTGACCCCGGCTGAAGGTTACAAAATCTTAGATGATATGGCCAAGGAGTTTTCTGATTGCGAAGAGCTTGTAAGCAAGAGAACTGGTAGTAAGACTGTGGTAAAGCTAGAGAGTAGTTAAGAATCAAGCTTGGTTGTTGAAGTCAAAGCCCTCACAAAGCAGATGAACGAGAGGTTTGACAACCAAGATGTGAGATTCAAAAGTATTGAAAGGGATGTTAAGGTAATTGCTGATGGTTGTGACTACTGTGGGGACATGCATTATTCAGAGGATTGCCCGGATAAGCCGGCTCAAGAAGTTAACTATGTCCAGAATCAGCAAGGGAACTTTAATCAGAATACCGGTTATCAAAACCGGTCATCAGGTACTTCTTTTCCTTCATCTAATTTTAATGCTAATAATTCTGGTTTTAGTGGAAGCAGGTTTAGCAGGTTCAACAATCAGCAGAATGCGAATGCTGAAATGAGAGATATCATGAAGGATTTGGTTGGAGCCCAGAAGGCTACTAATGAGAAGATGGCCTCTCAATGGGAGGCTATGACTACCAGATTGGATAGGTTGGCTAATAAGCTTGAGCAGAGCTCGAAGAGTACTCAAGCAACATTCTAGGATATTGAGGCGAAACTTGAAAGGCTAGGAACTTCAAACAGGCAGCCCGGTACCTTACCGAGCAATACTCAGCAGAATCCTAAGCCTCAACAGAACAACTAAGGATCTGGAGGCAAATACAACCACCTGAATGCTAGGAATGAACAAGTGAACGCAATCACAACAAGAGCAGGTAAAACTTATGATTCTGCAAATTCTTTACCTAAGGTTGTTACTCCTCTTGTGCAGGTTCCAGATGAAGAAACTGTTGATGCAGAGATCGAGACGTAGCCGAGCCCGACCGTGAAGCCTTCGGCTGTTCCGTCGACCAATATTGAGAAACCTACTGTTGAGACACCTCCGGTGAAGCCCTACCAACCGAAGGTGTCGTTTCCTCAACGGTTGAAGAAGGGGAAGATCAAGGAAAACTTTAAGAAGTTTGTTGATTTAATTCAAAATGTTAATATTACTGTCCCGTTAGTTGATCTTCTTGCAGGTATGCCCAACTATGCAAAGTTTCTCAAGGATCTCATTTCGGACAGGAAGAAGCTTGAAGAAGGCAAAACGACGGTGATGAGTGCCGAGGTTTCCGCCATCATAAAGAACGAGATACCCCCTAAGTTGGAAGATCCAGGGAGTTTTCTTATCTCTTGTTCTTTTGGTATTAAATTGTATAAGGTATTGGCCGATCTTGGAGCCAGCATTAATTTAATGCCTTACTCGGTCTATAAGAAGTTGTCCCTAGGTGAATTGACCCCGACCCGCATGAGCATTAGGCTTGCGGATAGATCATTCCAATATCCCATGGGGATAGCGGAAAATTTGCAGATTAAGGTGGGGCACATGATTTTCTTGGTAGATTTTGTTATATTAGAAATGGAGGCGAACGTAAATGTACCTCTCATCCTGGGCCACCCATTTCTTATGACCGCGGATGCTATCATCCAGGTCAAGGGTAAGGAAGTTTCTCTAGGTGTAGGTGATGACCGAGTTGTGTTTAATGTTGATAGAGTTCTTAAACATCCTTACTCTTGTGATGAATCTTGTTTCAGGATAGATGTTGTTGAAGAAGAGGATGCTTTGGAAAAAGAGCTAATGTATTACTTGGACATGGAGGATGAGCAAGCTTTGTTAGCTTGTAATGAAGAAGAACAGGAGAAGGTAGATGAGATGATGCAAGAGATCATGGCATTAAGTGTAGATGAAACTCCACCGGATGGTGAATCTTTTGAAGAGATCGAGGTTGATAGGAGCAAAAGGGTGCCTACTTCGGTTGAGAGCCCTCCTACCAATTTGGAGCTCAAACCACTTTCGGATCATTTGGAGTATGCATACTTAGAAGGTACTTCTTTACTCCCTGTTGTCATTTCATCATCCTTAATGGAGGATGAAAAATCTAGGCTTATTACTGTCTTGAAGGCTCATAAAAGGGCCTTTGCATTGAAAATTTCCGATATTCCGGGTATAAGTCCAGAATTTTGTGAGCACACAATAAACTTTGTTGATAATGTCAAACCTGTTGTGCAAAGACAACGAAGATTGAATCTGAACATGAAAGATGTTGTAAAAAAAGAAGTCATTAAGTTATTGGATGCGGGAATCATATTCCCCATCTCGGACAGTTCATGGGTGAGTCCGGTACATTGTGTACCGAAGGGTGGGATGACCGTTGTCTTAAATGATATAAATGAATTGATTCCCATAAGAACTATCACGGGTTGGAGGGTATGTATTGACTATCGGAAACTAAATGATGCGACCTGCAAGGATCACTTCCCATTGCCCTTTATTGATCAAATGCTCGAACGGCTCGCCGGGAATGGGTATTTTTGTGTTTTGGATGGGTTTTCTGGGTACTTTCAAATACCCATTGACCCGAAAGACCAAGAGAAGACCACTTTTACTTGCCCCTTTGGCACTAATGCCTATAGGAGGATGCCATTCGGTCTTTGTAATGCCCCGGGGACTTTCCAACGTTGTATGATAACTATTTTTCAGGATATGATTGAAACATCCATGGAAGTTTTTATGGATGATTTTTCTGTGTTTGGGAATTCTTTTGAAAATTGTCTAGTTAGTCTTGATAAGATGTTGGAAAGGTGTGAACGGGCACACTTAGTTTTAAACTGGGAAAAGTGCCACTTTATGGTTAAAGAAGGCATTGTTTTGGGACACAAAGTTTCTAAGGAAGGGTTAGAGGTTGATAAAGCTAAAATTGATGTGATAAGTAAATTGCCTCCACCGATAAATGTTAAATCTATTAAAAGCTTTCTTGGTCGTGCCGGTTTTTACCGAAGGTTCATAAAAGATTTTTCTAAAATCACCCGGCCTATGACCAAGCTGTTGGAGAAGGATATCCCGTTTTTGTTTGATAAAGAGTGTCTTGATGCATTCAACTTGTTGAAAGAGAATTTGACTAATGCTCCCATTATGACTCCCCCTAATTGGTCATTACCATTCGAGTTGATGTGTGATGCTAGCGACTTTGCCTTAGGGGCCGTTTTAGGCCAAATGGAGGATAAACATTTCCGCCCTATTTCTTATGCTAGCAAGACCTTGAATCCGGCCTAACAAAACTACACTGTGACTGAGAAAGAGTTGTTGGCCGTTGTGTATGCTTTTGACAAATTTCATCCTTACTTGGTTTTGAATAAGACCATAGTTTACACCGACCATTCCGCATTGAGGTAATCGTTTTCCAAACAAGATGCCAAACCCCGTCTCATCCGTTGGCTCTTGCTTTTGCAAGAATTTGACATAGAGATCAAGGATAAAAAGGGAGTGGAAAATGTGGCGGCCGATCACTTAAGTAGGCTCGAAAACCCTCACCTTGAGGAGTTACAAGAGCATGAAATTAATGATGATTTTCCTGATGAGTTTTTGATGAAGCTTGAAACAGGTCCTTGGTTTGCCGATATTGCTAACTATCTTAGTTCAGGTGCAATTCCAGAAGATATGTCGAAGCAAGAAAGGAGGAAACTTTTTTACCGAGGCTAAGCATTATTTTTGGAAAAATCCATTTTTGTTTAAAATTTGTGCAGATGGGATGATTAGGAGGTGTGTGTCGGAAGATGAGACCCGACAAATTCTTGATGCTTGTCACCATGGGCCATCCGGTGGACACTATGGACCATCAGTCACTGGTAAGAAGGTGTATGATGCTGGATTCTATTGGCCGACCGTGTTCAAGGAAGCACAAACTTTGGTAGAGGTTTGTGATGTTTGTCAAAGACAAGGTAACATTTCCAAACGTGATGAAATGCCTCAAAACTTTATTCAGGTATGTTAAGTTTTTGATGTTTGGGGTATTGACTTTATGGGACCTTTTCCCCCGTCACATAGGAATTTGTATATCCTTGTAGCTGTTGATTATGTTTCAAAATGGGCTGAGGCTAAAGTCTTGCCAAAGAATGATGCACGTGTTGTCGTTCACTTTTTAAAACAGCTTTTCTGTAGGTTTGGAATGCCCAAGGCCTTAATCAGTGATCGCGAAAATCATTTCGCGAATCATCAACTCGCTAAGGTGCTAAAGAGGTACGGTGTCAATCACCGCTTTTCAACCTCTTACCACCCGCAAACGAGTGGCCAAGTTGAAAATACGAACTGGGCATTGAAAAGAATTCTTGAGAAGACCGTAGGAGATAACCCGAAGTCTTGGTCCACCAAGCTTGATGATGCTCTATGGGCATTTAGGACCGCCTACAAGACACCGATTGGGACTACCACATTCCGGTTGCTCTATGGAAAGACTTGTCATCTCCCTATCGAAATTGAGCATAAGGCCTATTGGGCGCTCAAGAATTGCAACATGGACCTAGTTGAAGCCGGTGATTTAAGATCAATGCAACTAAATGAACTTGATGAACTTAGGTTGTATGCTTATGATAACTCCTTTCTTTATAAGGAACGCACTAAAGTTTGGCATAACTGTAGGCTTAGAAAGAAGGATTTTAAAGCCGGTGATAAAGTTTTGTTGTTCCTTTCTAAGTATAAGTTTAAGCAACCCAAGTTGACATCTAGGTGGACCGACCCTTTTGTGATCAAACATGTATACCCGTCTGGTTATGTTGAATTGTTTAAATCGGATGGAACTACTTTTATTGTTAATGGTCACAGGTTGAAGCTTTACAATGTGGAAGAAGAAAGTGTGGGAGTCGTCGTTGACGAACTTCCATTTTTCGAGATGAAGCAATGAAGAAAGACTTCGAGTCTAGCTAAAGACTCGTAAATAAATTAAGCGCTTCGCGGGAGGCAACCCGTGTTTGATGATTTTCCGTTTTTGTTCAGTTTTTAGCAATTTTCATGTTTTTAAGGTGATTATGTTGAGTATTGCAGGTCTGGAGCTTCTCTACGCGATCCGGTAAGTTTTTGGTGGACGAAATTCAAGGTAAGTGTGTGTTGTTCAGAAAATTCGACGCATATAGGTTGATACGACGCAGTTTTTGGCTTATAGGTTAATGCGACGCAGTTTCCCTACTCTGCAAATAAGAGACTGCGACGCATATAGGTTGATACGACGCAGTTTTTGTATTGTTCAGAAAATTCAAAAATCCAAAAAAAAAAAAAAAAAACAAAACTGCGACGCAGTTGGGTCAGATCTGGTCAAACAAATAAGAGGCTAAGGTTGTTTCACTTTTTACTTTTACCCTAAAATCTTCAACCAATTTCTCTCTCAAGAAAACCTTCCGATTTTTCCTTCTTTCTCATCTTAATTTCTTTGAGTTCTTATTTCTTTTGCACAATAATCATCATGACGAGATCTGGAAAGGTTAGTATCCTCTATTTAGCTTGTTTGACTTGCATTATATAGATTTACTCCTGGATTTGTTATCATGCTTGAATAAATTAGAACTCATGAATGGGTAGGGGTTTTCTTGTGTCAATTGTTTGATTAATGGAATACGCGAATAGATTGGGAGTTTTGAAGTTTTGGTGTTTAATGGTTTGAAACCTTTGTTAAAATCCTCAGATTTTTTTTCCAGTTTCGCTAAGAGTGCGGCGCAGTTTTTACACTGCGCCGCAGTTTGTTTGTCTAAGAGTGCGACGCAGTTACCAAACTGCGCCGGTGTTATTGTTTTCGAGGTTTAGACTGCTTCGCAGTCCATCAAGACTGCATCGCAGTCTGACCCTGTGCAGGCCTGACCCCCTTATGGAGCATATATGGTGGATAATATTTTGGGGATTGAAAGTTTTGATGGTTTGTCGTCTTTTTGCAGGCCCTCGCTACTAGTGGACGAAACCCGAGACGCACAGCTTCTTCTCACACAGGTGAGGAATCTTTGGGAGCAGCTCAAGCTGTCGTGTCACCAGTTCCCGCTCTATCTGAGCACCAATGGCTCACTTGGCCAAGAGCTTTACAGAACAGAAGGCTGCTTACAATGAGCGGGTGGAAAAATTCCTTCACAAGAACATTGAAGAGCCCAGGTATATATCTTCCTGATGATATGCTTGACATATTGGTTATACGAAGGGACATTGAGGGGTTTTTGAGGCTGGTGGTGTAATAACACGATTTCTGCTCTAGATTCGATCTCAACAATGGTGGATGTAAGTGTGTGTGTTCTTGGTGTGTTTAGTGTGTGTATTGGGAGAGAGTATGTGTGTGTGTGTTTTGAGACGGACAAAGGTGTAAGGAAATTATGAATGTTGTTATTGAAATAGTTATATGTACATGTATTTATATGATGCCTAAGGAATGAGGAGTATTTATACTATAAGTCCTTACACATGCTAAACTTTATATTTAGCTCCTCATCCTTAGTTATCATATATCTATGATTTAACAACAAGTAAGTCCACAATCTTAATTACAATTTATCACTATTTTTTGATTTCTAACATTCCCCCCCTTAGTGATATATTGTAATGGATGAAGTACGTGTTATTTTGTCTTGTAGGAATGAAGTTGATGAGCCCGGTGGTGTAGACAATTGGTATGATGAAACAAGTCTTCAAAGCTTTCTCATTGTCTTTGGAGAGCTTGAATCAATCTTGGTCTTGGACTTCTTGAAGTTAAAACATAAGGTAATTCTCAATGTTCTTAATTGAACAGAGAATAAAAAATGTGTCTTGAATCTTTGAAAATTGTTGAACTAAGAATCAGAGTTGTCTTTTGAAATGCGGAAGGTATAAACTTGGCGTTGGTTCTTCAATCTTCGATTCTTGAGTGAAAATTGTTTTCTTGGAATAAAGTATCAAAAACTTGTACTCTCCCCCTTGATGTATGCATAGGAACATTCTTGAACAAGTGTAAATGAACAACTTGAAGATCTTGAATGAAATCTGTTGATGAAGACTCTTTTGAAGCTTTACTTCTTGGTCTTGAATCTTCCAATCAATTTTCAACTTTTCGTAGCTTTGATCTTTGTTACATTTAACTTGAACACTTTGGAAAGTAAATATTTGAATGAAATTTGGATAAATCTCCTATGAAGTGATCATGCTCCCCCTTAATTCATGAGTATAAACATTTTGGAGCATCTTTGAACGTTTGTTCCATCTTGAGATAATATCCTCTCATCATTGGTCTCATTCTTATCTTTGTAATCATCTTGATTTTCTTTTTCAAGTCAAGAACTCAGTCGACTAAATGATTTAATCCAGTGAAAATTTGAGCTCAATTGACTGAAATTCCATTAATTAATTGCAAGTTTTTCCATTAATCCCATACATCCTTAATTCTAAATATTCTCTCTTATCTTCATCCCTAACCTCCATACACTCACTACAGCCTTCTCACTAACTCCATGTTTGCACAAATCAAGCTCAAAATTTTTCTCTCAATCAAGTATAATCTTTTTCTCCCCCTCATAATGACAAAGTTGGGAACCAATGTCATTATGCAAACATTGATTGATTAAATACTAAAAGAAATATCACAAGTTAAAAAGAAATTTGCATGGAGAAATATCAAGCATCAACTCATCAACCCAAACCATTAGCCCAACCCAAAGAATCCTAAGGGTAACTAAAATGTAAGGTTGAAGTTGTTGGTACAAACGTTATAGAATGGTGTTGTTGGTTTTTGTGTTTGTGAGAAGAGAAATGGAAAAACCGGATAAGAATGATCCGTTAACATGTTCAAAAATCAAAAGGATTAATGAAATGACCGATACAAATGTATAACATTTTGATTTCCTATGTATCATTGAAATATGCACAAAGCAATGTTCTAACATAGTGTGGTCTTGCAGCTTTTCAACCACGAGATTGCTTCAAAGAATATAAATCATGGTCAATGTCACCAAGGCGTTTGATAACCATAATCTATTATCCTTAAAGACTTTTAGGTAATATCGGAGGTCACTGATAGACTTCTCGTTCACTCGATAATCACATAAATGCAATTATGAGACCTACGTTCAATGTTGGAAAAGATGTTAGCATTGGTAGGATTTCCATTTGATCATCGTGGAATATCAATTAAGATATCACTACAAATGTTCCGGCTATATTACATTGATAAGCAATAATATCACAAAGATATGACTCGAATGTGTCTTAAGAAAATGAAAATGATCAAATGAATGATCAAGCACGATAGCTCTAGACACAACGTGATCAAATGAAGTCGGGGACTGGAGTAGAATGTCTCCCTTTTTCAATATTAACATCTTCCAAATGAAGAGTCAATAGAAATGTGAAAATCTCCGTGAGAAATGAAACAAGTATTTGTTAAGAAACACTTGAGTGGTTAGGTAAAGATGTGCATCGCTTCACTAGGTCCATGAAGTTTTTATCAAGATATCAACAAATGACATCCGATAGAAATGTGTTTTACCCGGCGATTTGAGAAATTTAGGGAAGGGTATCATTTCTTTTAACCCTTTTCTCACAACATATCACCATAACCTCTCAATTTTCGACTTTACTCCCTCCATCCTATTTGCACGAAATTATTATCACTCAAAATACCCTTACAATCTAATGAAAGAATTGAATACTCCGGGGTTAGAACTCATCGGTGATGATGAAGTTCATGGAGTGAACGAATCGCTCAAGTGCAAACTAATCAACGAACTTCAATTGATGAAAAGTCATTTGAAAATCATCAAACGTGTGTATGAAAAGATTTGAAAACACATTTGAAGTTTTGAAATTTTTGAAATCACAAACTCCCCCTTAATCTATGCAAAGGTATATCAACATGTTTTTCATAGAAAGGTAGAACAAAAATTGGTTTTTATGGGATCAAAAAAATCTTTGTTGTGATATATACAGAAAAATTTGAGAGTCTAAAGTGAACAAAAAAAAATTGGAAACACAAAATTTTTGCTTCAACAACAATGTTCATAGTAAGAATACTAGGGAGTACACAAAGGCGTTCGATCCGTCGCATCTTACATCAACAAGTTGGATGCAAAATAAAACATTTAAGCACATTTAACTCAATCAATTGTTCAAGATGAGACAACTAGGGAGTACACAAAGGCGTTCAATCCTTCGCTTCTCATATCAATAATTGAGAGTGAAAGAATATTTTGACGTGAAAAATAATACTTTTTGGAAATAAATAAAAACTTTTAAGAACGGGTTATACACAGAGTATGTATAAGCCATAAAGTAATAAATAAATCATTTAAGCACTGGTTACATACTGAGTATATGTAAACCACAAAGATATAAATAAAACTATGAAGCCCGGGTTACATACATAGTATATGTAAGCCACTAGAAAAAGAAAAAAAAAAGAAAATCTTTTTGTTATTTTTCAAAATTTTATGTTTTTGTATTTGATTTTTATCTTTTCAAATTTTGTATTTTGTTTTTTAAGAATGTATCAAGAACAAAATAAGTTAAGGTTCAAGATTTAACATGCCAAGCTTGGAGACAAGAAAATTAAACCTCTTTTCGTCCAATGGTTTGGTGAACAAACCTGCAAGCTGATAGTCAGTTCCCACAAAGTAGAGCTCGATGTCACCTTTCTCAATATGATCTTTGAGAAAATGATATCTCACATCTATATGCTTTGATCGAGAGTGGTTTACTGAGTTTACTGCAATAGCAATGACACTTTGAGAATCATAATAGATAGGGATATGATCATATTTCAGACCATAATCTATAAGTTGAGTCTTCATCCATAGTACTTGAGCACAACAACTAGCCGCAACCACATATTCAGCTTCAGCTGTTGATAGTGACACACAATTCTGTTTCTTGGAAGACCAACTCACAATTTTATCACCTAAAAATTGTAAATTACCGGAAGTGCTCTTGCGATCAAGCTTACAACCTGCATGATCTGCATCTGAATAGGCAGTTAGATTGAATCCAGTATCCCTTCGATACCAGAGACCTATATTGGGTGTACCCTTCAGATAACGAAATATTCGTTTCACAGCTTGAAAATGTAAATCAGTTGGAGCAGCTTGATACCTTGCACACATACATGTTGCAAACATTATATCTGGGCGAGATGCTGTAACATACAACAATGAACCAATCATACTTCTATATTTCTTTTGGTCAAATGGTTTCCCATTTTTATCAACATTAATATTTGTTCAAGCAACCATTGGGGTAGAAATTGAAGAACATGTAGTCATATCAAACTTTTTCAACATATCATTAATGTATTTACCTTGTGATATAAAAATACCATTTGGTAATTGTTTGATTTGAAGACCCAAAAAGTAGTTCATTTCCCCAATCATGCTCATTTTGAAAATGATTAACCATTAGAGATGAAAAGTTTCAGCAAAATGTTTGACTAGTTGACCCAAAGATAATGTCATCAACATATATTTGGACAAGAAGAACATGTTTACCTTGTTTACGAATGAACAGGGTAGGGTCAATTGTGCCTTTGGTAAAACCACCTCTTATCAAGAAAGTAGTTAAGGAATCATACCATGCGCGGGGTGCTTGCTTAAGACCGTAGAGAGCCTTGTCTAACCTGCAGACATGGTTTGGCCTTTTAGGATTAACAAAACCTTCTGGTTGTTCAACGTAAACTTCTTCTTTGAGGTCACCATTCAAGAAAGCTGTCTTCACATCCATTTGAAACACAGTGAAGTTTCAGAATGCGGCATAAGCTAAGAAAATCCGAATGGCCTCCATTCTTGCAACTGGAGCAAAAGTTTCGTCGAAGTCAACACCAGGTTGTTGGCAATAACCCTTTGCAACAAGCCGAGCTTTGTTCCTTACTACCACTCCATTTTCATCCTTTTTATTCTTGAAAATCCACTTTGTTCCGATTGGTTCATCTTTTCTCGGATTTGGAACTAATCTCCATACTTTTAGTCTTTCAAACTGAGCGAGTTCTTCTTGCATTGCCTTAACCTACTCTGGATCACGAAGAGCTTCAGAGACAGTTTTGGGTTTGATGTTGCTGAGAGAAAGTGCAACAAGACACTCGTTTACTGAAGTACGAGTAGATACTCCGGCTTGTGGATCTCCAATAATTTGATCAGTAGGATGATTTTTCAGCATACGTGACCATTTGCGATCATGAGGAAGAGGATCTTGTTGTTGAACATCAACATCATCATCATTAAAACCTGAGTTTTGTTGAGAGATGGAATCATATCTTGGTAGAACAGCTTCCTCATAGGATGGATGATTGAAGTCAAGTGGCACATACACATTTGGAGTGTTTATCGGATTCGTTGTTTGAGTAAATTGGGTAGGTTGTTCTTGAACATTTACTTGAGAAGAATTATCAGGAGAAGGTGGTGAAGAAGAATCATTAGAAGAGGATGAAGAACTACTACTAGAAGATGTAGCACCTTGCTCAGAAGAACTTGATGATGATTCATGAATGTTGTCAGGAATTGGATTATTTGTCTTAATTGGTTCAACGATGACTCGAAGTTCTTCATCATGAATCGGTTTGAAATTGTAGAATTCTTCAAAAAGAATATCTAATTCATCACTTGTTGGAGTTGGAAACTTCTTGAATTTAGATGCTAAAGTAGAAGTCCTTGATGAAGTACTTGAAGCACTTGGATCATTACTTGTTGGTAACAAACTTTCTTGTTCAAAGATCATGCCCGACATCTCATCAAACCAAACATTCATTGTTTCTTGAATTGAATTTGTTCGGCGATTGTAGATTCGGTAGGCAATTGATGTCATGGAATAACCAACAAAGTAACCTTCATCACCTTTCTTCTCGAACTTTCCAAGATTCTCCCGCTCATTCAAAGTATAACAAACACACCCAAAGATATGAAAATAGTTGATGTTGGGTTTGCGTTTGTTAACAACCTCATAAAGAGTCTTCTCAAAACGCTGATTGACAATGGACCGATTCTGAGTGTGACAAGCAGTGTCAACAGCTTCAGCCCACATATTGGAAGGCAACTTGGAATAAGCAAGCATTGTTCTTGCAGCTTCCACTAGCGTTCAATTTCTCCTTTCAACGACACCGTTTTGTTGTGGGGTATGAACTGCAGAGAATTGGTGAGTAATGCCCTTGGATTTACAAAATTCATCAAAAACGGCATTCTTGAACTCAGTACCGTTATCAGAACGGATGTAATGAACTGGAAGTTGAAGATTTACTTGGGTAGAAGCGATGAAATCAATCAAAATCTGAGTTGTTTCATCTTTGGATGCAAGAAACTTGACCCAAGTATATCTTGAATAATCATCAACAATAACCAAGATGTATTTCTTCCCATTTCGGCGTTGTACTTTCATTGGCCCACAAAGATCCATGTGAAGCAAATGAAGAGGTGCTAACGAATTTGGAGATTTCTTCGGTTTATGAGAAGCTCGTTTAACCTTCCCAACAGCACAAGGACAAACATGATCACTCTCATACTTATAGTCTGGCAAGCCTTCAACAAGATGCTTGTTGACCAAAGTATTGATAGTTGGAAAATTTAGATGAGAAAGCCTTCTATGCCACAACCAAGCATTCTTTGACGTAGCCTTTGAAATGAGACAAATATTATCGGTTGGTTGGTTATTATCGAGATTAACGGTAAAAAGGTTATCATCACGGTCGCCACAAAGAATATCAACTCCATCTAGAGTTTGGATTTTGCAAAGAGATTGTCGAAAAATAACTTGAAGATTGTTGTCACAGAATTGTCCAACACTGAATAACTTATGACTTAATCCTTCAACATAATGAACTTTCTTGATGACAATTCCATTGCGTTCAATGTCTCCATAACCTAAGATAGGAGCGAAATTATTGTTCCCAAATCGAACAGTTCCCATGAATCGTTCGATAAAGTTCTTGAGCAATGCTTTATTGCCAGTCATGTGTTTTGAACACCCGGAATCGAGTATCCAAACACAGATGGTTATTTCCTGCAATCAAAGAAATTTAACCGACTTTAGGTACCCACTTGAAGACGGGTCCTTTGTGGTTAGTTAACACAGGCAGGGTATATAACTTAAGAAATGCATACAAACATGCTTTAGAATCTACATAAGCATTAACAAGCACATCATCAATAAGCACATTTGGATAAAAGGTACACACATTCACATTAGAATTAAAAGTAACATGTCTATCAGCATTCAAATCATTCACACAAGCACGAGAATTAAAATTGTTTATAGACCCACAAGGCATTGCCTTGGCATAATTAACTTTGTTTTCCAAAGATGAATTGTTCAAATCAATAGGAACTCTCTTCTTCCTATTATGACTCTTTCTCCTCTTCCTGTTCTTCTTTTCCTCAACATGCTTACTAGTGATCTTAGGTTCTAATGACTTAGCAACCCATTTAGTATCACTAATTAAGCTCTTTCCACCTGTTGAATTGACACTAAGAAGATTAGAACGAGGATTTTTGAACACTTTCATCCTTTTAGAGTCTTTTGTTGGTAAGGAAACTTCTTGCTTCTTTGGTTTATCATGAGAAAACCATCCATATCTATCCCTATATCTAGTTGAACCATTCGATGTGTCCTTATTTAGCAACCCTAAGCTAGACTTAGACACCTTATATAAAGATCTAGATTAGGAGTTAAAAGGAGAAGCATTGGGATAGTCTTTCGGAAGTTTCACTTTATGATATTTTGATCTTGGTGTGGTCTCAGCTTGTTTCTTCTTGACATGTTTGACTGGGGTATGATTCTTTGTTTCAGTCTTGACAAGTTTTGGCTTAACTCGATCCTTTGAATAATATGAAGTTGGAGCTTTGGAAAATGAGTTTTGAGATTCCTCATTTGTTTCAACTTTGATTTTGATAGATTCAATCTTTTTCTCAGTTCTGAACAAAAACATATTCTCCCTCCATTAATTTATCAAAATCATCTTTTGTGAAGAATTTCACCGGAGGTTGATTAGTTTTAAATTCTTTTGAAATTTTTAAAAAATCAGGAATCTTGGGATCCAACTTCACATCATGAGTAGTTTCAACTTGAACTGACACATCTTTGGTTTCACAAGAAATTTGAGTAGAAGTATCAACACCTATACTAGCACTAAGCATAGGGTGAACAACTAACTCATCAAGAGTATCACAAGTGAAAAACTTATAGAAGTACCATATCAAAACTAAACTATGTGCAAGTTCGTCATTAGATAAATCAAATTGCACATAATTATCAGCTATAATAGTAGCAGCATTTTGACATGAATATTCAAGAGAATCAGTCAGGGTTTGTGTGGATGTATTGGTTGATGAAACACAAATAGTCTGGGTGGAATGGTCTACTAAAGCACTTAGGTCAGTTTGAGTAGAAACATTCACACAAGCTTTCTTAGCATGTACAATAACCAATTTATCATCTGAACTTGGATTTTGAGACTTGAGATGATCAATGACTTTTTGTTGAGAATCCACCTTTTGTTGTAAACTGTCTATTTGTTTTTCCAAAAATGTTGATGGAATATACATTTTAGTAGGTTTAGGTGAAGGACTAACAGATTCTTGGTTTTGAAAATTCGATGCAATTTCTTCCAATTTAAAAATTGAAGACTCTTTTGTTTTGTAAGAAGCATTTAGAGCATCATAATTAACCAAAAATTCATCTGTTGGTTTCTCAATTTCATCGGTCTCAAATTCGTTATCCAATGGACGAATAAATTATTGTACCATACCAAGTCGAAGAAATTTTTCATCATACAAAGGTTCTACTTCATCCTTGGGTTTTTGCAATGGTGTGATATTCTCAAATCCCAACCCGAGAAGAAGATCATCTTTTGCAATTTTCGACTTGTTAAAATAGGCAGTGAAATCCAAGAGAGGGTTTTGTTCAACTTTATATAACTTCTCTTGATAGAAAAGTATATTCTTTTTACATTCCTCAACTTGTTTTTCAAGATTTCCAATCTCAACGGCTTTTAGAAAACAAGTATGATTTAAGTCAGAAATCTTCCTTTCGAGTTCAACGTTGTTTGGTTTAGCTTCTTGAAGCTTCTTATTGAGAATATCAACATCCATTTGTCTAGCATTTGCCCGAAGCCATTCATTGGTCTTTTGAATTTCAAGATCTTGATTGGCTTTTTCAAGATCTTGAATGGTCTTCTCAAGATTAAGACATTTTTGTACTAACTTAGAATCAAGAGAGGCATTTAACTCACATTCTTTAACCAACATCTTTTCTTTATATGATTAAGTCTTGTTTAATAGTATCATGATCAAAAAGTAATTTTGAATATTCTTCAAGAAGTTTTGAAAATTCACTTTTAGATAATGAAATACTATTTTGCAAATTTTTGTTTTTGTTGGTTAAAGTCTTAATATGAGTTGTCAAGTTAGATAGAGCTAAATTAAGTCACTCTTTATCTCTAACTAATGAAAAAGTAGAGTTAAGATTTACCTCATCATCAGGGTACTCATCATCAGTGCTTTCAGCCTCAAAAGCTTTGTTCTTGGCCAACCTCGCCATAAAGCAAACATTAGCAGAAAGATCTTCATCTTCATCATCTGAGAGCAATAGCCATTTGTCATCTTCAGCAAGCAATGCATGACCAGCTTCCACTTGCTTGGCTAATAACATCTTCTGCTTGTAGTACTCATAGTTCCGCTTACGAGGTTGTTTGCAATCAATAGCAAAATAACCAGGAATACCACAATTGTAGCACTTTTTGTCAGATGCTTTACCCTTCTCAACAACTTGTTTCTCATAGCCTTCTTTCTTTTCAATATGCTTTGATCTGGCTGATTCACCTTGTTCATAATTCTTAGACTGATAGTGATCCTTCTTGGGAAATGCACTTGTGGAAGAAGTGCAGAGATTGTTGTTTGTTGGCCTCGCTTTGTAGAACTTTTTCTTGTAATGCTTAGTTACCGCGGCAAGAGCTTGATATAGTTCATCTGAGACACCATCTCTTGTAGCCATCATATCATCTCCCTCCTCATCAGATGAAGAAACAACTACCATTTGCCTTTTAAGAGCTTCAGAAACCTTCTTTTCAACAATAAATGCCAAAGGATCAGAAGATACAACTTCTGGCATTTTGTTTGATGAAGCTTTGTTTAGGACTTGATGTTCATTGAGTTTGAAGGATTCATGAAGATTATGGATGGTGAACTTGGCCAGATTTTGATGTTGCTTAATCTGTGTTCCAAAATCTTCCCATTCAGGACCAAGAGCTTTGATGAATTTGATATTTAACTCAATCTCTGATTTCTTGACATTGTTCTTCCTAAGTTCATTTATGACATTGCAGAATCTACAGTAGACAGCCTCTATAGATTCATTTGGCAATTTGCTGAAGTTGTCAAACTCAGTCAACACATTTGTCAATCTTATTGTTGAAGTCAAGTCAGATCCTTCCATTTGTCTTGCCACCTCATCCCATATCTCCTTGGCTGTATCATAAGAATCAACAGAACCATAGATTTCATCTGGTAGTGCTTTGTATAAGCATGATCTAGCTTTGTTATCTGCAGCTGTTCGATCTTTTTGTTCAGCATTCAAAAGATCAAGAGTGAGTATTGCACCGGTAGTGGGATGGCGATGAACTGCAAGTTCATTAAGAATGGAATCTTTAAGTAGGTGACCATTTGGTTGACATTCCACATAGTCCATGAATCTTTTCTTCCATAGTCCATAAGAACCACGGTAGAGAACTGGAGGTCTTGTATCGGAACCCAATGCCAATGCTTCACGAGAAGCCATTTGAAAGAGATTTGTTTTGAAACTTGAAATGAAATAAGAGTTGTAAAAATTAGAAGTGAAACGATCTTGATGAAGATCGTTCTAGGTGAAGATCGTTTTTGGAAGATCGTCCTAGATTTGAAGAAAGAAGCAAGACGATTGAATGGAAGATCGTCTTGTAAAAAATTCAGTGGAATTTGTCTAAGTATGAAATGAAATTGAAATTTAGTTGAAAATGGGAATATGTTTTTGGATTTTTTTAAAATGAGAATTGAAGGAATTGAAAATGAAAATCGAGAAATGAAAGACTTGGAAATGAAAAGATCTTGTTTAAGATCGTCTTAGAATTTTGAAGGGAAAATGAGACGGTCTTGAGATGAAGATCGTCTTCGGATACTGAGAATTTATCTAAGTATTTTTTGAAAAATTTGACAGAGTTTCAGTATGAATTTGGAAGGAATGAATTTGAGCAAAACCAATCAAGAATGATCAGTTACCCAGGAATTTTGTGATTCCCAATCACAACAACTTCGATTAAACAACCAAAACACACCAACTTTTAACAGACACTGAGACGATCTTGGGCAAGATCGTCCTAGAGTAAGGTAACTGAGATAATCTTGGCAAGATCGTCTTAGTTTTCTGCCTTAATTTTCAAAGTATAAACACTTTGAATTGACCAAAACCAATCCTTTCGGATTAGTTAGCCACAATCAAACTCTTCACACCACAACCACTTGCTAGAACGATTTTGTGAAGATCGTCCTACAAGCCACAACACACAAAGTATGAAAAGTGGGTAATCAAGCACTAAGATGATATTATGAAGATCGTTCTGGCATCATCTTCTTCATCAGATAACAACACATTTTCAGAAACTCCATTAACGACTTTTAAAACTTCAATCTTTCGAATTACTTGGAGTTAGAACTTGAAAACACTTGCAAACTATTTGTTTTCACGTCCGCAACAAATCCTTGAACAAAATTCAGCTAAAAACACAACAGAATCAAATTCCTAAAATTTGAGCGCCAAAATCTAAAAATTCAATCTCGAGTTCTATATCGAATTGAAACTTGAAACTTAACAGGATTATGTTTTAGGCTATAAGGAATCTAAATTTGAACAAAAATTGATGATTTTATGTGATTTAAACGATGAAAAATGATGAAACAGGGGACGGTATGAAAAACGGTTTTTTGAATTTGATTTTTGATGAAATTGAGATCGAAATCAGTTATGGATCGATATCGAAGTGATGTTTGCTCTGATACCACATGTAATAACACGATTTCTGCTTTAGATTCGATCTCAACAATGGTGGACGTAAGTGTGTGTGTTCTTGGTGTGTTTAGTGTGTGTATTGAGAGAAAGTATGTGTGTGTGTGTTTTGAGACGGACAGAGGTGTAAGGAAATTATGATGGTTGTTATTGAAATAGTTATATGTACATGTATTTATATGATGCTTAAGGAATGAGGAGTATTTATACTATAAGTCCTTACACATGCTAAACTTTATATTTAGCTCCTCATCCTTAGTTATCATATATCTATGTTTTAACAACAAGTCCACAATCTTAATTACAATTTATCACTATTTTTGGATTTCTAACAGGTGGGTATGGAAAATGATGTGAATGGTAACCCTGTTGACCAAGAATTTCGAATGTGGATAGACGTTTTTGGAAATAGGGAAATGGTTTGCAAGGAATGGTGTTTGGAATTCTTTTCAACTATCAATGTGAGCACCATTGACAAAGTGAAAAACATTTTTGATGAGAAATGCATACATTTTCGTTGTGGGGGAAGAGATCGATCTTTAACCATTGTTGAATTTGGGATTGCTACCGGGATGTACAGTATGGAGTTGGTAGATAATAATCCATTGTTTAGGAAAGTTTTAAGAATGGGGGCTCGTACCGGGTTGGGATTCCCAGATGGTAGACAGAAGTCGTACTACACACAGATTTCTGGGGAGACTTGGAGTTGTAAGTCAAGGGTGAACTCAATTAACTCACCTGTTTTGAGGTTGTTTTTAAAGATGATTACATACTTGGTTGTCCAACGATCAAATCAGCAGGACAAGGTTTATTTGGAGGATATGTAGTTGTTGAGACTTTTTCATGAGGGTTCCCCGTATAGATTAGCTTGTGCCCCGTACATGGTGGCGAAGCACATGGGCACCCGAGGCATGAGGGACAGGAAGCTTGTTTGTGGCCATTATGTCACAAGATTGGTGAAATTCTTTGGTTGTGAAGGGGATCGAGCGAACATGATTTTTAACTTGAATTGGAAGCCTATAAAACCGTTTGAGTATCCGGATTTGAAGCAGTTTGGGTTACTTAAGCCTCAAACCAATAGAGGTTTTTACTCTTTGATTGATTTTGGTGATGCCGCCCCTGAGGGCGAGGAAGGTGATGATGGTGAAGATACTGATGAAGAGATGGAGGAGGCAGCGGAGGAGGAACTGGTTAGACGCCCTAAGCATCGTGCCACTTCTACTGCGGGAGCTTCTTCTTCTTCTTCTGTTGTTCCCACAGGTTTTGATCTCACCTCTCTTCAGTCTGTTGTTGATAGGATTTCGAGTCTCAGCAGTCATTCCACTCCCGCATGGATGATTTTCGTGAGCAGGTGGGGAATAATATGACTATGGTTGGTTCTGGCATGGGGAGAGTGGTTTATGATTCATGGCGTTATCAGCCTATGTGGGAGGCACAGTTGAGAAGGCAGGATTTTAGCCCACCCACAGATCTTCCGGATTATCAGCCCCCCTCTATGTCTATCCCTCACCGGCGAGTTAGGAGGTTTCCACTTTCCTCCGGAGCATCAGGTTGAGGAGCCTCCACGTCACAATCCAGGTGCATTGGGACGGGATATGTCGGTCCGATTTGTTAGTTATACAGGTACTTATGCAGGTATGGACGTGAGCCAGGCAGGAGCTGCTGAGCCGACCTTTGCTGAGCATGTGGTGGGTTCTTTCTTTGATTATGGTAACATTCCTGGTTACCAACATTATCCACCTCATCCTCCTCCACAGTGATTTGTTTGCAGGATTGAAGACTTGAAGCCGTCAGTCAGCTTTATTCGATGGCTTGTATTATTTGTTTGAACAATTTAACTTTTCGTACTTTTTAATTTTCATTTGGTTGGTTTGTATCCACCCTTCGGGGTGATGAGACAGTGTATTTTCTTTCCCATGTCCATTAGTAGTAGGAAATAATGTTGCAGGTTTGACTTGATTTTATGATGTTGGCTTTTATTTGTGTTCATGTGTGATAGCAAGGTTGTCATTTGCATATGCTGGCAGTAAGTTCAGCGCTCATATTTTTGTTTGCATCATTCGTGCATGGAACACCACATATACCCGGCAGGTTTTTCTTGTCCTTATTTTGCTTTTTAGTTTACTTTTCCCTATTTTCCTTAGTTGGTGTTGTTATTGGACATTGAGGACATTGTCCAAATCAAGTATGGGTGGGGGGGGGGGGGGGGGGGGGTAATAGGAAAAAGCCGGGTATTTTTGAAGATTTTGCATGCTTGTCCTTGTAGTTAATTGCTTTTGTCACCTAATTATATATTTTAATGAGCAATGTAACTACACCCTTGGTACAACTTTTAATCTGTGGAATGTGTTTTGACTGATTAACGTGGCAATCCCTTCTGGATTAATAACATTGCTAGCATGCTTATAGCACCAAAATACCAAATTGTGAGATAATAAATTCATTGCTAGTTATGATAGGTGTACGGTTTTGGAAGTATTAGCCTTGTAAATTTGTCCATCTCTTAGGCTTTTGGATTTATACGGAAGTAAGGGTCTCTCTTTTAGCACTGAACTATGATGTGCAAGTTTGAGGTTGATTTTCCATTTCCGAGTTATTTCATTTGCTATGAGTATGCTGGTGATAGCGTTGATTCTAGAACTTGTCCTGGTTGATCGTTCTGCTGTTTTCTAGATGAAGAAGAGGCAAATTTAGAATTAAACCTTTGTTCTTTGTGTGTTTCACCCTGTGTTTCGTAAAATTTGTTATGTGCATGTTTTGTAATGTGCTTAGTAGCTAACTACACTAGTTAGTGAACCTCCCGTCTAAAACCCTTACGTTGCACTCACTTTTAGTGCAAGAAACAATAGAAAACATGTTGTCGTTAGCCTGTTCTTTGTTGAATCTACCTAAACATAATGTGAGTCCCTCGATAGCTACAGATCGCTCTCAAGATCGTCTATTGTTATGTCGTGAGTGCGGAATCCTCACGAGATAACTAGTTTGATTAGTTATCGTGTATATCGCTAATTATCAAGTAAATAATCAGCCGTATGATGCTATATTCATTTCTATAAGCTATAGAACGAACTTAGTCGCCTGGTGTATGTGTATGTCGAATGTCATACCTCAATTTAGGGTATTCATTCGTATATATATGTTTCAGATCGAAACTGGGCTTGCTGGGCTTTGTTCTTATGAACTTAGCAGCCCAGCCCATGTAACGAAGTTAATCTTCGTTTGTACCAAACGAAGTTTATCTTCGTTTGCCTCTAACGAAGATATTCCTTATCTTCGTTAGATGTAAGACTTGATTATATTCCTAAATGTTTCATCAACAAGGAATCCTAACACATATTATGTTTGTACTTATATAACACACAACAAACATCATACATAACATATATATAACACCAAAACGTGTAATCGATCATTACCAAAACATAAAGTCCATAATCTATCAATTACATATATATAGATACGACATAAAGTAACATATTGTCTTAATCTAAAAGACAGATCAAATCTAAGTTGCTGTTGTCACATCAACGTGCATCAACAAACTCCCCATTGACAGCAGCACCTTCGATTTCTTCAGTCTTCAAAATCTGGTCATCCATCAAATAACAATCTTCTGCTATTTGCATGGATATCTTCATGTAAGCAAAGTTGAAGAATCTTACGATAACGGCTTTCTTCATGCTTCCAAAACGGCAAGAATGAACATTCTGTATCGTATAACTTCCTTAGATCATTTCTTGAGAAGTTCACCAACTGCATCGGATCATATACTTTTCTCAACAAAATCTTCCTCTTCGAGTCTGCATACATCTTCGCTTCACCAGAGTTTCGATCAATTTCCCAATTATCCATCTTGTCCAAGACGTCTTGTGCCCGTTTCTTGGCAGGGACTTTGATCATACACTTGACGTCATGTTGAACATACTCAACAGTTTTATCTGGCTTGACCACTCTTTTCTTCGGTCTTGGTTCAATCTTAAACTGCGGTTTGTCTGAATCTTTCATGTTCTTTCTCAACCAGAAATCATTACGAAGATTCTTACCGACAACACCAGCTAAACCATCATCACTTGGATTGATAATCCAATTATTTCCAAGTTCATGTAAGTCTTCTTCACATAAACTCCTAAAATGTCTCTCACACCAAGCTAAGTACTGACAACCTTCTGGTCTTTTAAGAACAAACAGCTTCAGTTCATCATCATAGAACCAACTCCATATGATTGTCTTGTACTTTGCAGCATCTTTGTCTGAGATATGAGTCCAATACAAATTTGGTTTCCAAGTTTCCCTATCGACCATCCATTCATTAATTCTTCTCTCGGGCACATGTCAATCAACCACATGTAATGGATCATCATCTCTGAGAGGAACTGGAAAATCATTTGGACTGAATGGTCTTGTCAAGTTAATCTCATAATCAGAAGGAATCAATGCATCACCATTCTTAGCATATACAACAAAGTGTAAAACTTTAGTTTGGCTACTGAATGGAACTTGAAGCATTCTTTCCCAAACATCTGATCTCTTCAGATCTAACATCCTACTTTCTTCAATCGATGGATCTTCAGGAATTGAGTCCCAAACTTCATCAAACCCATAAGGCTTCTTGAATATGTTTAGGTTTGGTTCAGGAACAAATTTACCTTCCTCGAGCTCATCACCATCAAAGAATAAATCTGTATAATCTGGATCATCTATTAAGATTTACACAAAATGAACACCAGAATACAAAGAATAATCATGATAATTATAATAAAGATGAAATCTAATTGTATTGAAATAAGATAGATTACATTTACATGTCATAACTTATTACATACAATCGAATATACATTCTATCTAAATAATCTTTATCATAATCAAAATCAGAAACCTGAATCACGAGGAACACCAGAAGGACTAGCACCAACACCAGAAGGACCAGCATGAGAAGTATCACCTCCTGTCTCCCCCTCAATCTCTACACCCTTTCCTTTGTCTTCAACTGGGCGAGAATCATTCCTATCACCAGCATTATCAGCATCATCATCGTCATTCTGACGTCTTGGTTGAACCGCTGACAATCTACAAATCTCTTCAGGAACTTCTCCCCCTTGAATCTTGACCCAGTTGATCAAAAATGTCAAGGCTGCTCGGGTATCGGTGAGATTAGACTCCAAAGTACGAAGCTGAGTCTCCAGAAGATCAACACGACGAACAAGCGAAGAATCTGAAGGAAGTCTGTAGGATAAGGAAGGAGCCACCAGAGGACGCAATACTTGTGCTTGAGAAACAGCAGGAATAACAGCAGCAGTTGGTCTTGGAGGATCAGGAATCGCTACTGAAGTAGCTTCAGCAACACGTCTACGCTTAGTTCTGGTATACTTAAGATCAGCACCTCCTGTCCGTTTCACCGGACTAACCGAACTGGCTCTGTTCACTGGATCATCCATATCGTCAAAAATTCCACGCAGTTCAGAATCATTCTGAGCAGCAACATCAGGATCAATCTGAGCAGCACGGTCAGGAATATGGCTATGTGCATCATGAACGGAGTGAGCTGAATCAGAAACAGCAGGAACAGCATGACATGCCTTACTCCGACGCTCTCTATGTAAAGTAGCACCTTCTTGAACAAAAGACTGATGTGAATGATCACTTTCGGAAGCAGCAGAGACATCATGAACCAACTTAGTTCGACGCTCATTCCGAGGGGCATCAGTGACACTTGCAGATTCATCTGTGTCTGTCTCAGTTAGCAGAACCGTCTGAATTATCGGCTACACCTTCATCATTCCCATCATCAGAACTATCAGAATCATCACTCGAATCATCATCAGAATCATTAGAAGAAGCATTCTCAGAACTTTCTGAGTCATCAGAATCAGAATCTTCATCATTATCATCCACAAACATATCATTCTCAAGACGAGATCGATAGTTTGGATTAATCAAGTGACCAAAAAGTGGTGGAACATTAAGACCAGCCACATTACGTGTATTTGCTTCAAGATCAGCAAAAAGACGCGAAGGCCAAGCATGAAGAACGTAGCGAGGACCTTGGTCATACACTAAGTTAGGACAGAAATGTCTAACTATGGCCATAACAAACCGAGGATATAAGAGAAATCTCTTCCTCCCCCTGGCATTAATCTGATCAAGAAACTCCAGATAAAAGTATCTCGAGAAAGGATAAGGTCGATTATACACTAATGCAACCATCTGCGACTCAGTCTGAGCAGACAATTGATCAAAACCAGCCTTGCGATTGCTCAAACACACGAGCAATGCATACGCAAGATATCTCCATCTTCCCTGAAAACCACTCTTATCAAAAGGAAGTTTGACCTCGCCGACAAACCCCATTCTCTGAAAACATCTAAGAAGAAGTTCAAACTCATACGTCAACTCTACTTCTTCCTCTGCTTCTACCTCTGGTTCTGCACCTAAATGCAAAACAGTACGAAGCGTTGCAGCGTTGAAGTCAAATGTAATCCCTCCAACAGTAGCACGTACAAAACTATGTCCTTCAACCATAACGGCATGAGCAGTTGACCAAAAGGAATCTATATACTGCCTAACAAGTCTAGGCGAATCATAGAAAGCAAAAAATAATCTCGATCGAGCGATGTAATCAAACATATCATGAAAATGTTCGCTATTATGCTAATCCGGATCAAGATTAAGTGCGAGATTATGTTTCTTCACAAACTGACGTGGAGCGAGAGCCATTTCTGCAAAACAAATCACAATATCGAAACAAATATAAAATAAGCACGGTAAATGAATTGCAGACTTGAAAGACCTAATCAATAATTTCGTAAAGTAAAACTGCACAAAATTATTCGTTAAGTTGAGTTCATAAATTATAAACTGTACGAAAATAGTCACTAAATTCGTTAAGTATACAGGAACGAAGATGTAATCTAAGTTCGTAAGCTATAAAGGAACGAAGATAAATCCTAAATTCGTAAGAACTAAATTAAAGTTTTCACCTAACGAAGTCTAAATTCGTAAGGTCTAAACTGGTCATGCATGTTCGTAAGTTATAACTTATATTCTCCTTCAGTTGATCCACCTCTAGTCCAAGGAAGAAGGTTAAATCCCCCAAAGCACTCATCTCAAACTTAGCCTTCATGCTCTGTTCAAATTCCTTGCACATATTGTCATCAGATGAACCAAAAATGATGTCATCGACGTAAACCTGTACAAGCAAGTAGTCCTTCCCTTTCCATTTAATAAACAACGTGTTGTCTATAGAACCTCTGGTAAAACCACTTTCCTTCAAATGAATTGACAATTTTTCATACCACGATCGAGGAGCTTGATGTAAACCATATAAAGCCTTATCGAGACGATATACTCTATTAGGAAAGTCTGGATCCTCAAACCCGGCAGGTTGTTCTACATACACTTCTTCTTTAATTTCTCCATACAAAAAGGCACTCTTTACATCAAGCTGATACA
Source organism: Erigeron canadensis (assembly GCF_010389155.1). NCBI lineage: Eukaryota > Viridiplantae > Streptophyta > Magnoliopsida > Asterales > Asteraceae > Erigeron > Erigeron canadensis. The sequence continues at coordinate 22,463,026 of NC_057767.1, read as the reverse complement.
CCTTAATACCTTTATAACTAGCATATGCCAGAAATAATCGAATAGCTTCAAGTCTAGCTACAGGTGCAAATGTCTCATCGTAATCAAAGCCTTCTTGTTGCTCAAATCCTCTAACCACCAATCGAGCCTTATTGCGAGTGACTACACCTCTGTCATCTCTTTTACAACGAAAAACCCAACGCGTTGTTAAAGGAGATTCACCCGGAGGTAAGTCAACTAACGTCCATACTTCAAGCTTTCGAAACTGAGCCAATTCTTCTTGCATCGCCTCAACCCATGACGGTTCCTTAAGAGCCATTCCAACATTTTTAGGCTCAACCTGAGAGATAAAGCAATAATACAAGTACCAAGTAATTGACCCAGTATCCTTAACTTCAGCAAACATACACGACAGTTTCTTAGATTGATTCCTCGTGCGAATAGAGGCAGAAGCATCACCAATGATTTGCTCGACTTGATGATCCTTGTTGACCCTAGTTTGAGGAACCTTATTGACTGAAAGATCATCTCCCAAGTTTGTCTGCACATGTTGCTCTGGAGTTTTATAATCTGGAGTTTTAGGTTCCTCCTGATTTTCACCTTCCGTGTCATCAGTATCATAGAAAGGAGAATCAGGTAGAGGTATATGCAAGGGATCAGTAGGATCTATAAGAGCAGGCTCTAAGGTAGAATCTGCTACTTTTGTCCCACTAGATTCTCCAGATTCAGAAGTAGGCTCAACTATTGGTGAGGAAACAGAAGAAGAACCAGAAACCGGTCCTCCATCAAGAGGATCATGGAGAGTAACTACATCCTCCACAGTCGGAACACCTGCAAAAGAAACAGGACCACGAAAAGAAGTGAAGACACCATCATAATCAAAATTATTAGCAGGACCAATGTGTACAGCAGGTTTATGACTGACAATTACGACATTTGTACCAAGATCTACTTTGCCAGTGTTCTGATTGTACACACGCCTAATTGGTGTACTTGGTACATAACCCAGAAAGAAACCCTCCTCAGATTTAGGTTCAAATTTCCCTTGAGGAAGAGTTTTAAGAAAAGTGCAAGGAACACCGAAAGGCTCAACATTCTGCAAATTGGGCTTTTTTGTTGTGCAAAAGTTCATAACTAGTTTTCTTAAACCGTTTAACTGTCAAAACCCGATTCAGAATGTGACAAGCTGTATTCACTGCCTCTCCCCAGAAAGTAATAGGAAACCCTGAATCAGCAAGCATCGTCCTGGCTGTCTCAATCAATGTCCTGTTCTTCCTTTCAGCCACGCCATTCTGTTGTGGCTCATATGGTGCACTGTACTGATGTTGAATTCCTTTGGTCAAGCAAAATACAGTAATAGTATTATTCTTGAACTCAGTACCATTGTCACTCCTGATTCTCTTAACTTTGACTCCATGGACATTTTCAACTTGTTTAAGAAAATCCATAAATCGTTCTGCGGTCTCATCCTTGGTCTTCAGAAAGAATACCCATGAGTACCTCGAGTAATCATCAGTGATCACCAAACAGTAAGACATCCCTCCAATGCTTCTTATGTTCACAGGACCAAAGAGATCCATATGAAGTAATTCGAATGGTTTAGATATAGTGTTGAGTACTTTTGATTTATGCGGATTCTTATGTTGCTTTCCTTTCAAACACGGTACACAGTTATCTTCCATCCCAAACTTCTTAACTGGCACACCGTCAACTAACCCAAGACTAATAAGTTCATTCATCTTTCGAAAGTTGATATGTCCCATTCTACGATGCCATAGGAGAGATTCAGACTCATTTGCCTTGCTCAACAAACAAAGGGACTCCTTTGGATTATCAACACCTAAAAGTAAGCCATAGATGTCTCTCTTCCTAGGAGCTTTGAGCATTATCCATTCTTCTGGAATAACGAAACCCGGCTTCAAGATGTATGCCTCCTTTTCTGTGAAATGAACATTGTTGCCCTTATCACAGATCTGTGAGACACTCATTAGATTGTGAGTAAGTTGTTCCACATAGTTAACTCTTTCTAGAGTAAGTTGTCCATTGACGACATCTCCTTGACCGGTGATGTTGCCGCCCTTGGATCCAGCAAAACTAACATACGACCCATTTATACCAGTATAATTGGACAAGAGCTTCTTGTCCCCTGTCATGTGCCTGGAGCATCCACTGTCAAGGTACCACAAATGAATTGGTTTCCTAGGAACTCCTTGCACATAAAATGAGAAAAATTAGTTTTCATTGGGGACCCAAACCTTCACAGGTTTGGGTCGTCCCTTCTCATCCTTGAGAATCAGTTGAGTCCAATATCCATTGCTAAAAGCCATGGGTGGGACTTGATTCTCGACTTGTCTTCTCACTGGAGAAGTTCTTGGGGAATGAGGGCCAAAAGAAGGTCTAACACTTGAGTGAATTCTGTCATAAAATGAATTACGACTTGGAGATGTTTGTGACCGACTCGAACTCCCACTGGGGGTTGTGAATCTTGGTTCCTTAGGGGATGAACCTTTTAGTGGAGATTCACGTCGGTGAGGTATAGTAAACGGTTTTGTAGAAGATTGAACTTTAGTCTCATGAACCTGTTTATCATTACCCAACCCCCTTTTTCCTTCCGAGGTGGAAACCTTTGAAGGAGAACCCGATCTCCGAGGTCGATTTGGACATACACTGTAAACATGACCTTTTTCATGACAAGCAAAGCAAGAGAAGACCTTAACCTTTTTCTTTGTATCTACCTTATTATTGGTACTTACAGATTCACTAGTGTCCACTGACTTACTTGTTTTTCTAGAATCCTCATGGTCTCGTTTGGTCGGTGATATCCTAGACTTACTTGGGGACTTCTTACGTTCAGGCATTAGTATATGCTTCAAAACCTTAGTTGCTTCTACATTAAAAACTAATTCATCTTCAGATTTGCTATTCCTAGACTGCTTAGGTAAAGGAGTTTGACGCAACTGACTTAATTTCTTCATATCCTTAATATCAACATCCCAGACTTTATCAATCCTCTTAGGGTCAATAGATGCTAATGGAAATTCTAACTCAGTATAAACCCTACTACTCTTTCGAAGTGTAAAGTGAGTAATACTGTCTTTCTGACCGTAAGAAGTGGACGGATCTAGGACAACACCTTTCAATGTCTCTTCCTTGGTAGGTTGAGAAGAAACTCCTTTAGACTCTGTTGTTTCCTCAGTCAAATTTGGCTTAGGAGTTGAGTCTTTCGATTTACCATCATCAACACTAGGTTGAATTAGGACTTCAGGAATATTGGGTTCTACAGGAGTATAGTTATTATTGAAAGGAGGAGGCATGCTATTAAAAGCTCTTAGATAGAATCCTTAGCAGTGTCAGAACTCTTAGATGCAGAATCCTCAAACTTTTTCATATACATTAAAAGCTCAGCATGTCTAGCAGAATCAACCTTAGCATTTAATTCCATTATTTCTATCCTAGCATCAGCAAGTTCTTTCTCAATTGTAGCACACTTTTTAGCTAACAATGCATAAGCTTCACCGCCTACTCTTTCTACAGCCACAACATGTTTAACTTTGTCTTTCATAGCACTAATGTCAGACTCTAAAGATCTAATCCTATCCTTTAAGAATTTTTCTCTATCAGTGACAGTTAGATCCTTTTTAATCAACTTATCTCTTTCCTCATGAGCAGCATTAACAACAGATTCTAATTGCTTAATTTGTTCATTCTTTTGTTCAATTTCATCAAACATTCGATTAACAATTTTGCAAACATGAACAATAGTATGTAGAGAGTAAGATACCTGTTGATCTGTTTCTTTGTAGTCTGCCATGTAAGCAACAAAGTCATCCACACTCATGCCTGCTGGAATTTCATACTCCTTCATCTGCTCTTCAATTGTCTTTTCAACCTTTTCTATAGCAGAATCGTCTTTGATCTCAGCAGCTTTCACCTCTCTAGAATCTTTCATATCATCAACCTCAACCTCTTCATCAGACTCAGAATCAGTATCATATACCTCAGCAGAAGATTCCATGTTCGAGCTTTGAACATTTTCATACAAATGCTCATCATTGTGGTAAACTGTGGTGTCCAAGAAATCATCAACAGAATCCACTATCTGAGCCATATCATCAACTATTTCAGCCAAATAAGCATTATTGGTCTCATCCTGTGGAAGATTCCAAACATAAGAACCATCAGGTTGAGTAGCTACGATAGCCTTGTCATTGCCATTTCCAGTAGTATCAGTCAACAAGAGAGCTCTACTTGTATTCTGATTAAATGGACGATTACCACCTCTATCTTGACGTGTAGGGGTAATATTGACATCTCTCTTTGGTCGTTGACATTCTTTGGCAAAATGTCCAAAGCCATCGCAGTTATAACACTTAACCTTTGACTTGTTGAAGCCCTGAGTACCCCCAATAAGCTTTCTACCTGTTCTTTGCATAAACCTTTGCACTCTCCTGGTGATCATCGCCAAATTCCATTTCAGATCCATTTCTTCAACATCATCTGGATCTATTTGGTCATAATCTTCATCAATGAGTGCTGGATCTGTGATCCTTCCTGCAACAAAAGCTTCATGTGCAGCACACATTGCGGCAAATACAGTCATCCTTCCCTCAGCTGATTTCATATCCATGGGCATAGACTTGTAACCAGCAGAAGTAGATGAAATGTTACCAAACTTCATATTTCCAGGCTTTGCACTTTCATTAGCCTTTCTAGCCTTGTAACCAGCATCAGAAGCCATGAAACCAGCAGAATCATCTCCATACATAACACAATCAGAACTCTCTTTTGTGCCAGAAGTACCAACCCCAGAAAAGAATGCATTAACGTCAGCTGTTGGATTTTTCATAGTGGCATGATAAAGAGATGGATCTTGTGTGAAGTTGTCTTGGAGATCCTTTGCGTTATCCTTCATTTCTCTATTTCTTAAAGTGGATATAACACCATCTATACGAACAGTTGCATAATCTGCTCTTTCTTGCAATCCATGACGAAACTCTTTATAAGCTTTCGGCAAACCATCCAAGAATTTATCCACTATCTCAGTAGGAGTGTACTTAAGATCGAAATAAGCTAACTCAGCAAGAAGATGTTGAAATCTCAATATAAGATCCTCAACTTGTTCGTTCTTGGTAGCATTAAAGCAATCAAATTGTTTCTTAAGCATCTTAATTCTATTTTGTTTCAACAATGGATCACCTTCACAGTGAGCTTCAATAGCATCGAACAATTGTTTTGAAGTCTTGTACTCCTGTTTAGTAAACAGGTGCACTAATTCTTCAGGAATGCACATCCGAAGAGTAGAAAGAGCCTTAACTTCAATAGCATACAAAGATTTTTCTTCTCCTTTTAACTCTCCTACCTTGTAATTAGTTGCAACACCGTTTATAGTAAGAGTTGGCCATTCATATCCTTCGGTGATCATTATCCACATGTTCAAATCTTCTCGTTGAATATAATCTTCAAATCGGCCTCTCCACGCCCAGAAGTCAGCCAATGAAACTAACTTCGGTGGAGAATTAGTACGTCCAACGAGATGATCATGATAGACAAGAGAATTCAGGTATTGTGCAACAGCTGTGTTGGTTGAAGAGGAAGCCATTGTTTAACGAAAATGGATGTGAGAAACGAAAATAGTTTTAAATTCGTAAGAGGAGTTGAAACGAAGATAGTTGCTAAATTCGTTAGTTGAAACTTAACGAAAATAGATTTAAATTCGTTTGAAGGAATGGAACGAAGATAGGTCTAACTTCGTTTGAAGGAATTGAACGAAGATAAGGCTAAATTCGTGAGGTGAAGGTGAACGAAGATAACTTTAGATTCGTTAGAAGGAACTGAACGAAAATAAAGCTAAATACGTTTGAAGAGATTGTAAATGAAGATGAGGTTAAGTTCGTTTGCTAAATTCGTTTGAGAAAACGAACTTAGCGACTATTAGGGTGTCGGGAGGTTTTTGAGAGAAAATAATCAAACAAATGATCTCGAACCTTCGATAAGATATCGATTGGCTCTGATACATAAGGAATATCTTCGTTAGAGGCAAACAAAGATAAACTTCGTTTGGTACAAACGAAGATTATCTTCGTTTGCCTTTAACGAAGATATTCCTTATCTTCGTTAGATGTAAGACTTGGTTATATTCCTAAATGTTTCATCAACAAGGAATCCTAACACATATTATGTTTGTACTTGTATAACACACAACAAACATCATACATAACATATATATATAACACCAAAACATGTAATCGATCATTACCAAAACATAAAGTCCATAATCTATCAATTACATATATATAGATACGACATAAAGTAACATAATGTCTTAATCTAAAAGACAGATCAAATCTAAGTTGTTGTTGTCACATCAACGTGCATCAACACATAAACCTTTCCTCGCCATACCGATAGTCGAAGTCCTGGTGGGTCATTGGTTGCCTATGCTTGTGGATAGTTTGGGTTTGTCTTATTATGTCGGGTTGGGATATTCTCGTCCAATGGGGTAGTTTGATTTCGACATGGTATTTAGAACAAGTCTGGATTGTTCATGTTAGCATTTTTGTAAATGATTTGTCACTGTTTCAATATTATAATGAGAATACCAATTAGTCAGAGTAAAAGTAGCTCACAAAAAAAAATGAATAAAAAGAATAAAAGATTCGAAAAAAAGAAAGAGAAAAAAAAATAGAAAAAAAAAATGAAAAATGAGCTTGGGCTGTCAATTGGTATTTCTCCTTTTTGTCAAATCATTTTATGTAAGTTGGTGCATTGTTGTAACCAACAAAGTGTTCTTGAATTGATAGATCTGATTAAAATGTTTTAAGTTGGCAAGTTTGTTTAAGCCAATATTGGTTAGGTTTGGTTGAATAAGTTGTTTGATGAAGAACTTTTTGGGGATGTGGACTGTTGGCAACTAATGACATGGGTTTGTTTGGACTAGACTATATGTGAAAAATTTGTTAAATGTTGTGTTAGTTCTTTGTTAACACTAATTGTTCACCCCAAATTTCCATATCCTGTTTATATACCCTGTTTAGCCTAATGTTAAAACCCTTAAAGCCCTCTTCTGATAGACTTTATAGGGCGCTAGCGCCTTGGCGATGAAGGAACGAACCTAGTACAAGCATATGGTTAAAAGAGTATGCATCACGACTTGGCTATTGAGTGATTATTCAAATATTCAACCCCAAAAGTAAGTTAGTTGGAGTAGGATAGACGAGATATCACTTGTTCGTTTCATTTGTGCTTAGTCGTGTTATTAAGGCTTGTATGTCAGTCAAATATTGTCAAACGTTCCAGTTTTCATTTAAGATTAAAACTGCCTAACCATTTATTCTCATTTTTGATTATGGTTGAGCTTCTTTTTGAATACTGAAATGTGGTTCCATAATGTACCAAGGTTTGATTTGTTTTCAGCTTGGATTTGCTTGAGGACAAGCAAAGCTTAAGTGTGGGGGGATTTGATATGTCATATTTTATGCCCATTTCCCATAGCTTAAGTAGTCGATCATCGATGTTTAAGATTCGTTTTTCGTATACATTTGGCGCGTTTATGGTATTTGTTAGTGTTTTAGGTTGATAACATGTACCTAAGCGATAATTTGAAGAAAACGAAGTTTCTGGAGCAAAACGAGTGCTTATGGACGTTTTACGAGCCAATAGAGTGTAGATTAGAAGAAAGTCAAAGAAGTCAATGATGGTCAACGCAAGTCAACGCAAACTGCGACGCAGTTTGGTCATGCGTCGCAGTAATTCTGGTCGAGGATAAAACTGCTTCGCAGTTACATGAAACTGCAGACTATATACAACAGAGCACCAGTCAACGAAAGTCAAGTCAACAGAAATGTCAAAGGCTAGACTGCGACGCAGTATAGCGCGGAATCTGCTAAATTTGGGCAAGATATAAATAGCTTGCAAAAACATTCTTGAAACCCTATCTCCACTTTCCAGACGATTTTTAGGTGCTTTTTAAGGGTTTTTCTTATTTTCAACCATTTGAAAGGATCTTAAGCTCGATTTTCGTTAATCGTTTTCAATTCCTTGTATTCGGTAACGATGAATTCTTCTATTTTGATTTGTTCTTTCATATTTAATATGATTGGCTAATCGCCTTTTCATCCATCTTGATGGAGTAAGACAATATGTAAGGATTGCACAATCTTTTATAATTCAAGTGATTTGATTTAATGTTGTGTCGTGATATTAATCTATTAATTCTTAGTTATTTAGTTATTGTTTGCGGATAATTTATATTCAAGCTTAGTAGCAACTAGGGTTGGGTAGAAGTTATTTTGATTGCTTGGTTAGGAGCAATTGGTTCTATGACGGGTACGGTAGAAGGGAACTAATAATTAATAAGAATTAACGGGTTGATGGTTGGGTACAATCAATAGACACAATTGTTATAAAAAGGCGTCTTGGGGTACCGGTCTTAATAATGAAACTAGTTTATACAAGAGAGTCAAATAAGTTGTAAACCTGACGGGTACGGGGTTGAAGATTAATATGAGTCTCGGTCATTTAATCACTAAATTGAGTTTGAACTTCATCAAATGTGCAATCTTAACATGTTGTCGAGCGAAATCAAGATGGGTGACCTTTAATTTCTTGTTTTAAACAACAAACTCTTCTTTCGATTAATCATGAGGGATTACTAACTCTTTTCACTAACTTCTTGCAACGTGGCAATTCGGTCACAAAACCCCCCATTTTACTTGAATCACTTAACAGTTACAATTGCTTATAATAGTCCTTGTGAACGATCTCGGCTTACTAGTTTTTACTATACTGCATGCGATCAGGTACACTACCGGTGAGTGTGTAGTAGTCAGTCTTTCGGTAAATCGTGTTTATAAATTTAAAGCTAGATTTCACACATCAGAGTATTATGCTAGTTACTTCAATTTGTTCTTAGATGTCTTTGATATATTCATAAACAAATGTAGATTAACAAATGTAGGAATGAGTTAGATGAGGTCCAGTAAATGGGTTTTAGGCGTCTCCCGAAGCTAGAACACTCAACCCCTCTTCCACACATCTTCCACACTGCCACATCAGTTTTTCTCTCTCTTCATCCACCTCTTCCACAATCACTCTCTATAACCCCTCTTCCACAATCACTCCGTATAACCCCTCTTCCACACCTCTTCCAAAACTTTTATTTATTTTATTTTATTTTTACACAAAACTAAAACTAAACTTAATTTTATTAATAATAAAACATTACAACTAAATTAAAAAAAAAAAACATTACAATTAAACATTAACTAAAAATAAAACACATAACACACTTAAAAATAAAAAATTACGATTATTAAAAAAAAAAACTACTTGTCGTCGGTGGTCTGGTCGTCCTCGTCCTCCTCCGGGTCGTAGGTAGGTGTCGTCGGTGCATAAAAAGAGCCTCCGAAGTTCTCTTCCAAGTATTGGTGATATCTCATATGTGCATCATAGCCCTTTAGCGATAAACCCGTCAGATTTGGTCTCGCCAAAAACTTCATGGTGTCTCTAATCTCGGCCCGTCGCAAAGCATCTTTTTGTTCTTGAAGATAAGAACTAATTTGTTGAGTCGTTTCAGAACCCAAAGATCGGCCCGATGTGTCATCGAATGAACTAGACAACCTACGGCTAACTTTACGACCCGATGGTCGCTTAATGGAGTCTGACCCAAATAAGGCATCAAATAGGGCCGGGGTGGGGGTGGGAGTGGGAATGGGGGTCCCGCCTAATGGAACATCATCGGCGGTCAAATCTACCGCCGGAGCTTGTCGATTACTCGTGGCCTTGTTTTCATTCCAAAAGTTGGACAAGATTTTCAGAAGGTCATAGCAACTCTGGTAATGCCAATATTTCTTCCCTGTTTGTGTCTTGTACAGTTTCACAGCCGCATCAACCACCTGTCGCTCATCCGCCCCACTTTGTCGGCCTTGCTCGCTAACCTTCTTCAACGTCGCACCAAATTCCTTAACACCCTTTCTTAATTAATCTTGTTCCATTTGCCATGTATTTGGCTCTTGGTACGTGGTGCGTATGTTGTTTCTTTTGTTGAACATCTCCACTACTTTTTTCCAAAAAACACCCTCCGTCTGCCTATTACCCACCACCGGGTTCTACGACCAATGCACCTAACACCGTGCCAACAACAGTGTATCATCATTCTCCCAGTTCCTTTTCTCTCTCGGTTTTGTGGCGCGTCTCTTCCCACGACCCACCTCTAGAACTTCATTTTCATCTTTATCATCGGCGGACGCGACACTATCTTTTTCGGGGACATTTTCATTGATAATCAATGGCGGTTGTGAGGTTCTTGGTCTTTGTTGTTGTTGGTGAAAGTCAAACGCCATTTGAGCTTGGATTTGAGCTTGGGCTAACGCCAAACGTTGAGACTCGGTCCAATTTTGACCCATAATTGGATTGTAGTTATTTTGATTGTAATATTGTTGAGAATATCGGTTAACGAGGCAGAGGGGTAGAGGACCCATTGCAAAAAAGTAATTTTATTTTCGTTAGACACGGTTCTTAAAAACAATAAAAGTAGTAGTTGGTTCGTAGATTTTCAATGATTTCGTGTGTTGTAATTTTATTGTAAGATTCGGTTTATATAAGCAAAATTTGTATCCTAAATATAGTTCGATTCCAATTATTAATAACAACAATGATTATTCTTGTTATAGTTCAATTTCAATTACTAACAAAAACAATATTAAAATTAGTTTGATTACAATTAGATACGATATTGAGAAGTTTAAATTTATTATTTTTTAAATTGGGTTAAAGTGTAAATTGGTGATGTAAAACCAAAAGGTGTAAATTAATTATTTTTAAATTAAGTTAAAGTGTAAATTGCTGATGGAAAATTAAAAAGTATAAATTAGTCATTTTAAATTAGGTTAAAGTGTAAAATTCTGATAAAAAATGAAAAAGTGTAAATTAGTTTATACATGTGTTGATTTAATTAATTTAGAGAAATTAATAACTATGATTGATTAATTGAAGTTAGGTTAATTGTCTTTTAATATATATTAAAATAAAATTAAGATAAGATAAGATTCAGATTATGTGTTTATGTATCGTACTAGATATAGTTATATATCAATTTTTTGAAAAATCAAATAATTAAAAACAATCACCAATTCACCATACATATACACTACATATTTTTTACAAATAAAGCTTGGACTATGTAGAAAGGTTGCTGACCAAAAAATGACACATTCTAGTGATGTTTGACATGAGATATCCCCTCATAAAGTACAAACCTTTTAGGTGGGGGTAAAATTTCATTTCCGATATATAATTTTATATGTTTGTGACAAATACTATATATAATTAATTGATCATAAATGAAACTAATTCAAATAGATTTCCATTATTCCCTCATTGTAAACGACTGAACGTATAACGTAACTACAATTGGATCCCGTACGTCAATATATCATATCCCCGACTCAAATTTATTAATGGAAATATTTTTCTTAAGCCTTTCACTTAGAGGAATTCTAGATCCGTCTCTCGCAACTCGCTATAAAGTTTATATATTATGGTATATTTAACATTTTATGTGATACCATTATATTTTATCATTAGTTATTGATCCGGATATTGTAAGATTTGCCATAAGACAGTATGACTCTCCATTTCATTCTCTCTTTTATAGACAAGTGCCAATATTATATGCTTTTATTTTACAAAGACCATGGAAAAAGCAAAATCGGTCTTTCTAAAGGATTCCTTTTGCAAAAGTAAAAGCTAACTAATGTGAACACTGATAAGAAACTTGACATCGACTTATGTGACTCAAGCCTTTACTTCTATAGAAGGTAGTATAATCTTAATTAAAGAGAATGAGAGGTGAAGTTAATTAGTAACTAGTTCTAGAAAGCAAAGTATGTAATTTCCAATGTTACACTTAAAAGTTAAAATTATGTTCTGTTATATATTTACGTTGTCATGAACAAGAGTTCAAAATTATAAGAATCAAAACTTTGTGGCTCTAGTGTAAATTGTAAAAAACTAGCACCATACTATTTAAAATTATTGATACATAAATTACCTCGAAGGCTAGAAGTTTTATGAAAAATCAGAAGTTTGCAATCACTTTATTTTACACTGTTAAAAAGAAAACTGTGTAAAATAGAAAAATCCGGAAAGTTTGACACAGTTAAAAATATCCAATTGTGTAAAAAAATAATTTTGGAAAATTTGACACTGTTGATTACGAAAACTGTGAGAAAGTCGGTATGTTATAATATGAACTAGAGAGACCCATTAAAAGAAATATTGTATTAGTGAATTAACCCAAATTTCTTAAGGTTGTAATATGAACTAGAGAGAACCATTAAAAAAAATATTGTATTACGAGATTCATAGATCCCAGTATCTCACTAATTATGGAGAAAGGTGGTTCCAATAATTGTTTAAAGAAATTACTTTTAAGCAACTTTGCTTTAATTATTTATTTATCACATAATGCTATTATAAATGTGTATTATTTATCCATTGCAAAAACATTTTCACCTATTTTTATAAAGGGTGGTAACCAATATGATCCCACAATATAATCTAGTGAGGTTAGCATGAAATCCCCTCACAAAGTTCCACTTGGAAAGCTTATAGGTGGTGTAATGCCACTTTTTAGTTCACCTTAAATATTATTGAAAAAGACCACAATTTGATCACACAAAGCAAACCAATTTGATTTGGCTACCATCTCCTTCAAATGATAACAAGTGATGATTTTGATTGATGCTTTGTTTGTAATTGAATCGATTACAAATCAAGTTAAAAGACAATTTCGTTCAACAAATAAAATTAAAAGTTCTTACCTAAGGCTGTAACCAGCAAAACAACAATAAAATTCCTAATAATTACAAAGCCAATATTTAATGGGATTAGTTTCTTGGAATGTAACTATCTTTGACCGAATGTTTATAGTAGGAAAAAACTAAAGTTATATGTATTGCATGTAAGCAACTTGAAAAAATGTTTATTGTATGTAAGAAAACATACGTGGCAACCATATACAGGTGCCACTTGTCAGATTGTAATTGGTTGAAACGAAATTTTTACATACAATAAACATTATTTCAAAGTTGTTTACATACAATACACACAACTTTAATTATTTCCTACTATAAACATTCGTTCAAAGTTTCTTACATTCGAGGGAAATAATCTCATGTTTAATTTCTACACCTAGGTCCACATGTTGTTTTTATTGCATTTTGCAAATATAATTCCACTGCTATATATTTCTTAATGAAACTGTGTGATAACATAGAAATATTTATTGTTTTCCACATTGAAAATTAAGCTCTTTGCTTCGAGCACCATTGTCCTTTTTCCTCACTCAAGTTGCTGTCTTTCCTTTGGCTTAGACCCATAAAAATAACAAAGAGATTTAATGAAATGTACATCTGATCATCATCTTATAATTTTAAAAAGATTTTTTAGCTAATTTTAAGAAGATTTATCATAATAATCCCAACACGTGTGTATATCTTTATCTTTATATATAATAAAAAAGATTTTTTTTTAAAACTATTTTTAGAAAAAATATTATATGGCAAGTTCATAGTTTTTTCTTAAAATTTTTTTTATTTATTTATGATGTCATATTTACTATTGAACATTTTTAAAAATAAATAATTCATTAAGTGTTTATTTTAAATTTCTATACAAATTTAAAATGTATTTTATTATTTTTATTAATGCAATAGGTACTTATATATATAAATTATGCTAACTAATTTAGTATATTTCTAAAAAAAATATTATGTGGCATGTTCATAGTTTTTCTTAAAAAGATTTTAATTTATTTATTATGTCATATATATATAGTTATCTTTACATTTTAAAAAGAATTTTAATTAATATACTCGGGTTGAACCCGGATTTATTAGCTAGTATATAAGAAAATGATAATTCTTTCTAAAATTTAATACTCCATAAAAATCTTTTTGAAATCACATTATGATATGATATATAGATTACATTCAATTTCTTTTTTAGTTTTATCCTTTAATTAAGTTTTCCAAAGTTTATCATTTTATCCTTTAGGTTTTCTACGCTAGTAGATTTATCATTTTCCATATGTATATAGTTATAGTTATGCTGATACAAAAGTGCTAAAGTTGCATTTATATGTGGTAAGATGGAGACAATATGTCAATAAGTTAGAGGACGTTAAACCAATCATGAAGACTTTCTACGTCTACAACACGTAACAAAATAAAGTATGTATCTAGTAGGACCATAAATGATGTACTTGACTGAAACACGTATGTATGTACTCGTATCTGTTAGTTTAATTTTTGAAAAATGATTGATTCGGCTAAAATTTTAGCATAATAATCTTCCTAATATCATAACATTTTGACATGCATATGTAATCCACTCATTATCTTTCATACATCACCCCTTAATTTTTATCATTTGAATTTTTCAATAGTTAACATATATGTAAAAATACATATCTGTAAATTAAATGGTAAATATTATTATTTATATAGTATATAATGAAAAAATCATTTCAATAAAATGAAAATATAGCTTCTATGTACGTAACGACAGTTTATAAAATTCAAAATATATATTATGTATTGCTGAATGAAACTTAAAAAAGAAAAAACAATCATATTAAGATCTCAGTCTTTTTGGTAATTACATTTAGGTGGTGTTTGTTTGAGACTTAATAAATTAAGTCATGACTTAATCAAATATACTTAATCTATTAAGTCATCAAAAGTGTTCGGTTTTTGACTTAATAAACAAAAAATAATTGCATTGACTTAATCTATACAGACATTATTTATCCATTTGATCACTTAATAATTCAACTACTTAATGGTTAAAAAAATAAACAGACCAGAAATTTTTCTTCCTTTCTTACTTTCTTGTCAATATTAAATATCCTTATTCTTGTTGTCCTTGAGGCTATTTTTGAATGAGAGTGTTTGTGCATTTCCTTCTATATATCTGTTTGTCTTTCATTAGCCATATTATTCAATTATATTCGTCTTTACTTGTCCATATATAACCAATTCATATTTTTAAAAGTTTATAGAATATTTATCTTTTGTTTGTGAATGAAATAAGGATATGTAAGGATATTTGCATAACTTAAGGTAAAATTAAAAGATTTAAGGATTTATAATTTAAAGACTTATAAGAATATAATGTGACCACTATAAAAAAATGTCATTTGTCCATGCATATTTTTGTTCACACTTTTGATGAAGTGTGTAGAAATTTATCAATTTATTCACATTTTAAGTTGTGTAGAAAAAGTTCATATCAAGAAATGTGAAAAATTTTCAAAAATCATAATTTCTACATATTTATAAATGTATTAATAAAATGTTCACACTTAAAAGTGTGAAGAAATGTCAAACATTTTCACACTTAAAAGTGTGAAACTTAATTTGTAACACTTAATTCTTTCACGCTACCTCTAGCGTGAAGAAATTTAGTGTTACAATTTGACTTTTCACATTAGAAAATATGAATATTTTTATACACTTTCAAGTGTGAACTTATTTTTCTCACATATAGAAGTGTGAAAAAACTAAGTTCATTTAGATTTTTACACACTTTTAAATATGGGCTATTATATACATTTTGAAATGTGAAAAAGTTTACAAATTTGTTGACGCTCTTTCAAAGTAAATGTCGATAAATGATATATTTGTTGTAGTGAACAGCTAATTGATGGCTAAAGACATCTTTAACATTGAAGATAGACTAAAAATATTCCAATAGTGATTGTCAGTTCTTTGTCGCTTCAACGATGCCCTTATCACCATTAGTCGGTTTCCACTGTAAGTAACCAATGAGTAGTTAGATTATTTACGAGTATTTAACTTGCTGAACTATAGCTAGTATTCTTTTTCTTCCATCTTAGTCCACAAAACCAATAAGTTTAGTTCATAGGGGAGCGGAAACAATTAATTACTCAAGAAAATTAACCAACATATATATATATATATACACGAACATGTTATCCGCACGTTGCGGCGAATACCATTGACAGGGCGTCTGGGTCGAGGAGTGATGTGGGTCTTATGGAGACGTTCTGTGTCGGTGCTGGTGTTGAACGAAGGTGGAGGTGATGGTTGGGTTTTGAGGACAACGGTGGAGGTGTGTGTGTATTTTTGTGGCAGAAAGAAAACAATAGGGAGAATAAATGTAGAGAATAAAGGAAGGAATAAGGAGGGATAAAAGAGTAAAATCGCATGTCTCAAATCTTGTAAACTTTCAACAAGGGGTGATAATTTTTAATAGGGAGTATAGATATAGATATAGATATATATATATATATTGTGCTTTTAAAATCACACTAATTTATTAAGTTTAAACCGGCCGTTGACCCATTGTTATAATAATTAAA